>NC_092589.1:71135000-71435000 GCF_047663525.1 Anas platyrhynchos
AATTCATCCTGCCCTACTGGCACATGGCTCAAGCTGCACCATGAAGAAACCCCTGTCTCACTTCTGGAATGAGTCAACAAGGCATTTTATAAAATGCGACATCTATGCTTGCACATACAAACACACACACACACAATTGGAGTTTCCCTTGTCCTGGTTTGAGGGTAAATGCAAATCTACTGTTTGAAGTCACCATTTGCCAAAAGGCTGCACAATCTGCTACTGTCAATCCAAAGAGTTATTAACTACTCCCTGAGTACTTCCCCATCTCGCAGTGCATGGCATGCAGGTGGCCTGCTCCAGCTGGTTAGATGCACCATTCATCACTTCAAAAGCAGTTACAATGCCCTCTTCTGCACTCAGCCAAAGGAAGAAGCCCATCCCCATCCCATTCCTGGAAAATTCAGGCAGACCCCTAGCTTGGGGCATTCTTCTCCTTGTATGAAGAACTCTCTTTGTGTCCTATAGCAGGGGGTATGGGATGTTTGAGGATTAATCCTGTCCTCACTAAGGCACATCTGTTCTCCATTAGATCGGAGAAAGGAGCCTCAAACACCCTCTGCACCTAGGGCTTTTCTCTGTCAGTGCAACTCTATCCTGCCATGCAACCGGACCTGTCCTTTTTTGACCCGACTCTGCAGTGATTTCTCCCAGCCTTGTGACTGTTAGGTGGATGGTGGGAAGCAAAACACACTGTGTATCCTCTTGTAAGATTAAGCATTGTGTGATTAAATTTTGCTGACTGTGCAAAATACAGGATTTATCACATTTTGGCTGAGGTTGTATAAGCCATGGCTAGAGATGGATGCTTCTACATAATAAATCTTCAGGAATAATTAACTTGAATTTCTTATTTGTAAGATACAAAGGCATAGAATTCTTGAATTAAAGCAAGATTTGTTATATACTATAACGATCAAAGGTCACCTCAAGTGTTTGTAGACTATGTCAGCACAACTTCACCCTTTTACATTAGGCCTAGAATGATCATATAAATGATCTATTCTTTATATCAAATGAAACTGTTCTCACCCTGCGTTTGAATTAGGCCCAGAATATTCAACAGCCACGAAGCATCTGTTTTTCCTACTAAGACAGTAGGAAGGTCATCTGCTTTGGGAACTGTGTTCAGAAACAGTGCATTCTACCTTTGAAGTGGTAGTAGCTAAACTGTCCCCTTGTGAGACTGTAGGTTACTAAAATTCATACCAGTTTTACAGTATTTCTAATTATGAGGTTGAAATATGATGGTCTCTGAGATACCATGAACAGTGATAATGCTCCAGTGGTTTGAGAATCTCTGCTTCAGACAGGCTTACCAGAAATTCCTTTAGATCTCCTGAAGCATTTAGACCTTAATAGTATAACAAATGGTAAGGACACAGATTTTTCTAAAAGTCAAGGAGGCAAGCAATGGGAAAAAGATTATGCATAAGTCATGGGGGACATTTTGTGTGGAGTTTAAGTGGTGCTTGACCACTAGAACACATTAATTGGTCTTGCACTTAGTTTAACATCAGTTTTTTATGTTTTCATATCACCTATAGAGGTATTTTAAAACATTTGTGTCTAAAGCAGATATGCTTTAGACCATCAGTATATGACCAGCAGTAAAGCATTCAATATGACATATATTACTAATATTGTAGTTAATGCATAAAGCACTGCAAGTAAATGAAATGCTTTTTAAAACAAATTAAACCACATACCCCAAATAATCAGGTGTAATTTTCATGTGACTCTTCCATTTATGGAATTCAAGCTCTTCCCCTTTGCATACCTCTGTTTCATCTCAAGGTAATAAAGAAAGCACAGGAGAAATTTCCTGGAAAAATGATATGTACCATGATATGATAAATGATAATATGATATTATCATGAATATGATAATATGATAAAAAAATGATAAAACCAACCAACCAACCAACCAAAAAAAAAAACAAAAAAACAACATGGAAAATAAGCATAAGGGTGAAAATAAAGAAAGGAGATTTGTAGTTTCAGAAGTGGGGATATGTCTTGTGGGTTTGAGTATTCTTTCAATAGAAGAAGGCAGCAAAATCTTTGCAGATGAAACTAGGCCAACAGGAGTAATTGATTTTATTGGTTCAGCAGTGGAATTTTTAAACAAAGATAAAACTAGCGCAGATGAAAGGGAATGAAAAATTTTTACTTGACAAAGCAAAACACCCAGAAATGTCACTTTGCATTGCAAGGGATGCTCTATTTCACTTGAAATTAAATACTTAAAATTTTCAGGAATATAAACAAAACAAACAACAACAAAAAAGCAAAGATGGATGCATTAAAGTTGCAAAATGTTCAAAAAGATTTGCTCAGCTCCACTAATAAAATGGATCACTAGCAAAAGCAGAATGCAGAGAATGGATAAGTGATGGCCAAAGACACTTCTGAGAAAGGAGAGCATGAATTTAAGGCTCTTACACTTGATCCTTCCTTCTTTAATAAAAATCCAAAGCAAAATACTGGGTATTAATACTATGGAAAGTATTTCATCATTGGTGTAATGCATAATTCATAAATAATTTGTAACAGCAAATTTTCCTATGCTGTATTTGGTAAGATTTTCCTATCTCCAGTTAGATAGCAGACCAGGAAGACATTTTCACTCCAGTTATGGTTTTTCACCTCAAATTATTTGTCTATTAAATATATATGTATATAATATATATTTGAACCATCAGGAGAATAATACTTAGTATCAAACAGAAGCCACATGTACTTCCAGATGGACACTGCCTGTCATGGACCTCCTTATGGAAAGGTAAATAAAATATGAATAAAGATTTGGCATTTTTTAACACAGGATGCAGCACTGGAGTTTGGAGGAAAGGGAATTGTAAGATACATCATGATTACCTAGGAATGACCACACCCATAAAGTTATCTTTTGCCATTCCTTGCTTATCATCTTGTGCAAAAAGACTAGGACTTCAGGCTTGTTCAATGTTGGCTGCTGCTTAATTTTCACTTAAGTTCAAGTTTATTTTTATTTAAGTTTATTTACAGAACTGTAGGGAAAAAAAGAAACCTCAAGAAATCACCTACTCAGCTCCACTGGCCCCAGATGGCCACTGCTCTTCCTGGCATAACCAGGCAGTGGTATTGGCAACAACAGATTCTTTGATGTCACTTTCTACAGGATTATTTGCTATGCTCCTTTAGCTGGTTTCGCTTCTTTTCCCCATTGTGGTTGTTGTTTGTGTTAGGTCTTCTTTGTCTTTTTTTTTTTTTTCTTTTTTTTTTTCTTCATAGGTTCTGTACCTTCACAGATTCTGTTTCCTTCCTTTGCTTTGACTGGGAATTTGCCTTAGCTGAGTGAGTATGCGAGTATTGCAATTATTAGATTAGATTCATTAGTAGATATTTGTGTGGCAACAGCCAAAAGGTTCCTATAGTCTAAACTATACGTAAATACATGAAATCCATAGTAGCATTATATATATATATTAATTATTCAGTCCAATTTAAATAGATTGTTTTTAAGTTTTGAGATGATGTTCAAATAGACAGGCCAAATCTCAGTGTACCTGGAATTAATGACTGGATCAGCAAAGCAGTCATGAACAAATAAATATGTTGCAATATTTCTTCTATGACTCAAGCTTTTCATTTGGTGGAAGAAGCAAATGAGGAAACTTAGCCACAAAAAACATTGGATAAAGGTAAATTAAAAGTGTTGTCAGGTTTCATCCAAAAACTTTTCAGATATGGCGATATAGTGAAAAAAGAGGTTACTTGTGACTACAGTGAATAACTCCAAGTGTCGGAAGAATGAAGGAAACTACCTCTGCACTCATTTTCTTCAGGTTTTGTCCCTTCTTAATATTATAAGGATGTAAAAAATGTCAGAAATTGTAATTTTATCAGTTTGTCTCTTACATAATTTATTTCTTCTTTATAAAAGGCAAAAGAAAGAAGACTGTATATCAAATTGACAGCAGTATCACTGTCACTGTACTTCACCATTGTGTTAAATGTTGATAGCTTTATTTCCAAATGTGGGGGGAGATAACTACTGTTTATAGTCTACTTTCAAACCTACTATACAATAACACTTTATGAGGTATTGAAAGAGCTTGGCTGCTCTTTATATATTGTCTTACTCAGTAATAGTTAGCTATCAAACTACTATTTACATTTGCTGAGACAGATTTATTTTGGATTTTCTCTTCTTTAGAAATATATCTAGCACAAAATTCATTCTCACATAGTCTTAATTATGATGTATATCAATTTAATAACACAAAACTGATTTCAAAGTGTAATGGAACCCTTATTTTATAAATCTTCATAATGTATCACAGAATCATGGCGTCCTCGATGGTGGAAGGGAGCTTTCCACATAATTTAGACCAATCCCTCTGGTCAAGTAAGTTCAGCTAGAGTGTGTTACCTTGGATATTGTGCAGTCTGATTTTGAATATGTCCAAGAATGGAGAATTCATAGTCTGCTTTTGGCAGATTATTCCAGTATTTGACCACCCTCAGTGGTCAAATACTTCACCTGAAGAGTGGTTGCATTCATTCAAAACATCTGAATGCTTACATTCAGATAGAATTTCATGTTTCTGTTTGTGCCCATTGCCTCTTTTGCTGCCACTGGATATCACTGAGAAGGGTCTGGCTCCCTCTTCAACACATACACTGAGCTAACTAAAGGTAACATCTCAGCTTATGTTAACTGCCTAAAAGATTGCTATATAATCTTTTCATCTCCATATGCTGTCTCATCCTAGAATGGATGTCTAAGAAACATGCTGATGAAGGTTATTTTTATATAGAATATTTTTCATTGACTGTTAAGGGGACCCATGGTAGTAAGTGACTAAATTATGGGGAAGTGAAATCTGTTCTAAGTGAAGGTAGTAAATTATATCTCTGTCTTTTTGTTGGTTTTTAATTTGTTTATGTTTTGCATGATGATGACCTCATGTATAAATACTAGATATTTATGACTATTTGCTAGCTTCTGTTAACACAATGGATTGGTTACAAAAAGCCAGTTATTCCTTCTTCAAGCTATAATGGTTAGCTACAGTTCAGCAGTTGAAACTCATGCGCAGTTGCATTTTGGTACCTTCTGAATGACGGTTTAAAACTATTCCAGAAAAAATACAAACATTTAACATTACAATCACTTTTTTTCTTTTTCTTGGAATATGGGAACTGAGATTCTGGAAGCAATACTATTAATCTGATAGAAACAAAGGATAGGCAGGGGCCTCTAGAGATGGGCTTTGGAAGTTGGCTTGAAACAAAACACTAAATTTTGGCCAAGTTGCCCTCTTCTTTGACACTACATAGATTATAAGAAAAGTAAAGCAACAGAAAAAAGGAACACAATGGCTATGAGTGCTATTCCTTCAGATTTGTGTGAAAAACCTTATTTCTATTCACCCATATATGTGTATAGGCACATACATATTAGTACAGAAAGGCAAAGAAGAAAAGGATGGTGGGACTAAATATATCATGATAACTGTTCATTTTGTTCATATTTGGAACAGATTTTCTGAAATTTTAATGTGTACTGCCTATGATGTAGCCTATATCAAAACTTAAGGGAGCTGGAATTATATTTTAGAATGAAAAGAAAATATATATACACAAAATGGAAAAATCTTCTATACACATGGAAATAGGTATTGTATGGTTTTTGGATTTGTATTCAATGTGGGATACATCTTTGAATTAGTCAGAAGTTAGCCTTCTATCATCTGTTTCAGTCTTCACATCCAAGATAATTCACTTTCCATTCACATCTGAAAATTTATGGTTTACATTTGTTTGAATGATGGGTTCCATCTACACGTATCTCTTAACAAATGTAAGTCATAAAATCTTAGAATGCTTTGGGTAGGAAGGGACCTTAAAGATCATCGAATTCCAACTCCCCTGCCATGGGAAGGGACAACTCCCACTAGACCAGGTTTCTCAAAACCCCATCCAGCCTGGCCTTGAACACTTCCAGGGATGGGGTATCCACAGCTTCTCTGGGTAACCTGTGCCAGTGCTTCCCCACCCTCTGAGTAAAGAATTTCTTCCTAATATCTAATCTAAATCTACCCTCTTTTAGTTTAAAACTATTACCCCTTGTCCTATCACTAACCTTCCAGATAAAGAGCTTCCTCTCCTGCTCTCTTGTGGAAAGGAAGGCTTCTATAACGTCTCTCTGGAGCTTTCTCTTCTCTAGGCTGAACCCCAAATCCCTCAACCTGTCTTCATAGGAAAGGTTCTCCAGCCCTTTGATCATCTTCATGGCTCTCTGCTGGACTCATTTTAATAAGTCCCTGTCCTTCTGGTGCTGGGCAACCCAAAGCTGAACACAGTACTCCAGGGGGATTACTCCCTTGACCCCCTGACCACCATTTTTTTTTTTTTTTTTTTTTGACACAGCCCAATATGCAGTTGTCTTTCTGGGCTCCAAGTAGACATTGCCAGATCGTATTGAGGTTCTCGTCAAAAAACAACCCCAGGTCCTTCTCCTCAGGGCTGCTCTCAATTCATTCTTCACCAAGCTTGTATTTGTGCTTGGGATTTCCCTGGCCCAAATGTAGGACCTTTTACTTGGCCTTGTTGAACCTCATGAAGTTCACACCTCTCAAGCCTGTTGAGGTTGGATGGCATATCTGGATGGCATTCGTCCCCTCCAGCATGTTGATTGCACCACACAGCTTGGTATCATCAGCAAACTTTCTGAAGGTGTACTCAATCTCACTGTCCATGTCCCTGACAAAGACAGTAAACAGCACCAGTCCCAGTACTGATCTCTGAGGAACACCTCCCACTACTGATCTCTACTTGGAGAGTAAGCTGCTGTCCACAAGTGTTGAGTGCAACCATCCAGCCAATTTCTTACTCACCGAGTAGTCCATCCATCAAATCCAAGTCTCTCCAATTTAGAGACAAGGCTATCATGGGGCACAGGGTTAAATGCTTTGCCCAAGTCCATACAGATTACATCACTTGCTCTCCCCCATCCACCAATGCTGTAAACTTGTCATAGAATACTACCAGATTTGTCAGGCATGATCTGTCCTTAGTGAAGCCATGTTGGATCTGCTCTATGATCTTGCTAGGCACAGAGGTGAGACTGACTGGCCTGTAGTTCCCCAGTAGAACTGTCTGCTTCTTTTAGGATATTTTTTCAAGGGGAAAAAAATGCTACTTTGCTGCAAAGTAATCGGTTCGTGAGTAGGGTTGTGAAGATCTGCAGAGCTTAGAAGAAAAGATCCGTAACTGGTGTTTTTTCAGATGGGCTTGAGTGAAATTTCAACATCTACAGTTAACAGTGCATTAGTTGTATAAACTAAATCTATGAAGAGAATGTTGTGAGAGCCAAATATATGTTGTATTTGAATGTTTTTTAAAGACCTTACCAAAGTTACTAATTCCCAAGGATGACGAAAACTTGTTTGCATGTGTACAGATTGCCATAGACAAACAATGACGATTTCTAGTGGCATGTAATAAGTAGCATCGCAAACTCCTTGAAGAACGATAATATTTGAATGCTAAAATAAAGTTAGAAGCTGGATTTATATCACACGGTGTTGAAACCTTCAAGTCTTTTTTGGGAAATGTCTGTGAAAAAAAAAAAAGATGCTGAAGGCCGGCTGTGTATCCCAAATGCTAGTTGAAAAATAAAACATGCCGTGTGAGGTGTTAGGTCAGTTTCCCATCTGGTTATTGTGTTTAGGCAAAATTCATATGAGGGACAGCACAAACTTCCTCCCTACATCTTTCTCTGTCTGAACAGCAATGACAGTTTATAATTACAGGCTAATTTTCCACTTGCTATTTCCCAGTTTTCATTGTGAGATAGTAACACAAGACAATATGGTATGACTGGGACTCCTTACTATTGATGGTCTTTTTCTCAAACTGGAGATGGATAGGAGGAATGAGCAGGTCCTTCAGGAAACTCCTGGGGCCACCTTGGGCCTGACTCAGATCAGACTGCCAGTTTAGATAAGAGGTGACAGACAGACCTGCAGACTTCTTGCTGTTCTCTCCAGTTCTTTCCTGGAGTCTTCAGATGGATCATTATTTCACCTACTTATACTGCAGTTTATGGGCCATATCAGTCTGAAAGAGCTTAATCAGTCAGCACGTGCAGATATGAAATCTATTTCCTGTATTTACAAAATTCATTGTGACTCATTCGTCTGAATAATGCCAGTCATTGCTCAGATATTCTCTAAGATGAATAGCTGTGATATAAAGCTGCTGTGTTACAGGGCCTCCAGTAGTTTTATTATGTTATTAGAAGAAATGTCTTTCCTTCTCAGGCTAATCTTGATGACTTTTTTCCTGTGACAACATTCAAGAGACATCGTTCCCTGCAAGTGGCCTGGGTCTGACTCTGCCTGTATTTTTAAGAAGCCACCTTTCAGTGCAGTGCTTGTCTTGGCTCAGAGCTTTGGCCTGCAGACTGGTGGCCTTGGACAGAATGGCCTAGTCTTTAGATACTCAGTTTTCTACCAAGCCAAGACAAACTGCTCTGATTAGTTTCAAGAATTAGCACACCCAGTAAAACAAAAGTTAATTTAAGTCTACAAATACCTGATAATTGCGATGATAATCTATTTTAGACGTGCTGGGTGGGGTACTAGCAGCCTTCGAGCTATTAGCCTAGGATTCATAACCTTGTCTCATGTTGACCTTTGTGAGACAAGAAATTCTTTCTTCAAAGCCTACTTTGCAGAGCTGTAAATGATTAATTCAACAATCATAGTTAAATGTTGTCTGCAGAGGACACACCTGAGTGAGTACACATGTGACAATGAAAAGTTGATGGAAAATTGCAATGCTATTGAATTAAGTAGGACCACAATTTCCATAAAACATAAATGCCAGATGACTTGATAAAAAACAAATTTGAAACATAGATTATGTTCCTAACATTAGATTTCTAACCAAATGCATAACCTTTCAGATGAAGATCCTGATGGTGGTTTTATCTCATGACATGAATTCTGATTGTGATGGCAAGTAAGGTTCATATGAGTCACACTCTACGGGGGTTTTGTTCTTAAGCTTTGATGACACAAACATGAGAGCAGTAGCTCTACCATATATTGAAATACTCCTAGGTTGATTTAGATTTGCTGGTTGAGGTGACAGCAAAATACTGTTCTTGTAATTGTATCCACACAGTACTGTCTATGGTCCCTTGATCCTTTTCTTGCCTCTCCTGCACCCTAAGAAACAATTTGTATCTCTCTGCTTTTTGTAGAAAACTTGTATCTGAGGCTGAGATATCTGGCCTTCCATAGAAGGTAGCACTGCTTACAGCATGCTTACTGGCTGAATTTTGGTAAGAGAGCCTATTTTGGGATGTTATTTTACTTTTGCCCATTTCCAGAAATTAGTTTAAGGTATAAACGTGCTTCCTTTTCTCTTTTACTTCCAAAAGCACTGAGACCACCCTGGGAGGATTATCAACTGCCAAAGCTAAAATTGCAACCAGAGTATCACAAAAATCTTTTACATAATTAAATATAGAAAGCACTCATCATGTCACGTATATCAGCATGAGTCATTAAAGTTCAAAGCCTGGAGAAAACACTGCTAAGGACTAGTAAACAGCAGTATGCTTACAATGGCATTATGGAGAGCAAACCACTTGCACACTTTAAATATATCCAGTCTAGGAATAGAGCTGAACAGGGACAGGGCTGAAAGTTGCATGGTTGGGCAAAAGGCAGCAATCCAACAGCAGCAGCTGGATTGAAAAACCAACATGTTTTGCTTTTCAGTCATCCAAAGTTCATCTTGCAGTTCATGGATGCAGAGAGATTTCTTTGGAGAGGTTCTGGAGGGGTCTTTCTGGCTGGCTGGATTCCCAAGGACAGTTCCAGGCCAGCCACCTGCATTCTGGGAACCTGCTTGGCCCTTGGTAATTGAGTTAATTACAAGCAATCCAGCAATAAATATTCCTCCTATACAATGCAATGCAAGTGTTTGGGAAAAAAAAGTAAGTAAACAGATGACATTGTTCACTCTACTAATAAGTACAGGTCATTTTACCTATGGGAGACAATTTTTTGAAACCAAACATCCTGCATCTCCGCTAAATGTTTTTATAATCTCACAATTGGATCGCAAACTGTATTGAAGCATTTTTCATGACCAAACAGTTGTGCCAGCTGGATGTTCCTCCTACAGGTGAATGGAGCACTTGCTCTGGAGATCCTGCTGCAATAACCACAATAATTTGAAGGCTGTTTTTGACTGTAACATCTGTGAGTTAAACACTGCTCCCTTTCAAAGAGCAGAACTGGATTAGGTGAAATTCCCACCCCCACTTTCATCTCCTTATGGACATTTAGATAATTCCACTTCGGTAATTACCCAATATAAACCACAGCTCATAGCTGCAAAAAGTTGCTGAAGACAAGAAGTGAATATGCAGAGTCAGCGTATAATACCCAAGAGAATTACATCCCAAGCAGGGAGAAGAACCTGTATGTGTGAGGTTGTGGTTTCAAGCAGGCACAAGTGCAGACTACAGTCAAAAGGAGTAACTTTTCTCCCATCTTTTCTTTCTCCCTTTTTTCCCAAGTGCTTTCACTTTTATACTGTTGCCACATCACTTGTGCTGCAACTAGTACTTGAGAGGGCATCAAGGGCTGGATGTGTGGAAAAGTATTCAGCTGGTGAAAAAACAAAAAACAAAACAAACAAACAAGAAAAAAAAACAAACAAACAACCACCAACAACAAAAACCCACACCTTTTTTATGAGGTTATCTTTTACTTAGCTTTTACGTCTCTGATGAAATTTATTCTGTGGCCACACAGGTGCTGAAATGAGGGGCTGCAAAAGGTCACTTCTATTTCTTACACTTTGGCTTTTTTAGAATGAACCTGAAACTGTTTCACTCTTAAAGACTCAAATAAACAGGTTCACACACTTTTGATTCCAAAAGGACAGGTATGGCAGTTGTAAATTCTTTCATGAACAAGACAGAGTAACTATACAGCCCTCTCACTTCATGATCAGAACCTCTGCTACTCCTGGCTTTGCAGACAAGTAATTTTTCTTCATATCCTGGGAAAATATCCATATTTTCCATTGTCCAGTGAGAGAGCAATAAATCTATATTCCAACTTTTAAAGATAAATCCAACTAGAATATTTTTCCTTTTCTTACTGCATTCCCTGGTTTCCAATGGTGCTTCAGTATTCACTGCTGGAAAGCAGTGTCTTGATTTGCCTTATGCAATATGCGATTTAAAATAAATGGCTAGAATGGATAAATGAAAAGTCCATGCAATTGCTGAAGAGAAGATCCAGTACCTTGTTTCTTGTGCTAACTTATGACACAAAACATTCTGATCTGTTGAGCTATGACATTGGTTCTGAAGAAAAGCAGTAGCCTTGCATCCTTTCTTCTCAAAGGAATAAATGCTGGGATGACATCACTTGTGCAGATCATAGGTGTGTCTTAATCAAAAGGCTACAAGCACAATGGATCTTCCCACTAAGGGCAAAATAAAATATGGGCCTGCAATGCTTAAGGTGCACAGTCTAGTTCTTTATGACACTGCCAAAGGGATTTGATAAACCCATTCTCATTTACTGAGCTCTATCTGATCATAACTCCATAGGCAGTCATATCAGTATACCTGCAAAACCTGTACAGTGACTCTGTAGCTCTCACGAAGCCTACAAAGATAATAATTCTGAGAGAAAATATAAATAACTCCAACTGTATCTTTGTTGGCAACCCATACTGCTTACAAGAGTTTTTAGCTGCCAACAACAAATAAAAATGGCTAAGACACAGAAGAATGGTTTCTACTATCCTCATTTCTCAAATTTGGCTTTCCTTTCAGGAACAAATGGATTTTTTAGCACTTCATATTCAATTTCTATTCTATTCTATTCTATTCTATTCTATTCTATTCTATTCTATTCTATTCTATTCTATTCTATTCCACTCTACTCCACTCTACTCCACTCTACTCCACTCTACTCCACTCTACTCCACTCTACTCCACTCTACTCCACTAATTTGTCTAATATTAATAAAGTAGCATTTTGGCTTCCCTGGTGATTTCTGATCTGGACTAGGACATATGACACAAGGAAAGAGGATCTGTACTGAGCTGTATGTTGTTTCACATCTGGGCTATGGAGAAAAGCAAGCCCTGAGCTTTGGCAGAGGGTCGTGCAGGCACTTGTATGCCTGAATCACAGGTTTCAAGCCATGACGGCAAATAGTTACAGGCCAAAGAACCCAATGAATTTCTTCCTGGAACTATATTAATATCAAGTGGCATAGAGCACACAGAGTGGAGGAAGGATGAAGGAAAGAATGCAAGCACACTCAGAAGGAGGGGGCAGGAGAGATGGGAGCAACACAGTATTGATTGTAACACCTTGTACTGTCTGACTGACAGTGAACCTCTCCTTTCACAATCTTGGACTAACACTTTGCTGCTGTGGAAGAAGCCACAGTGGATTTGGCATTGGTTTTTGGGCAGCTATGAAGGTGCTGTTGTCATTTTCTAGAGAAAACATTTAAAACAACAGGAGAAGCGGAAGCTATATTCTTTCAAACTACAAATAAAGCACATGATTTAATAGTGAAAGTTACTGAACACTTGAAGTGTTTTGCTGCTGATATTATGGATACTGTCACTTGTGGTTCAAAATTTACAGCTCAGACAAAAACTTTATGCAAGAAGACTTTCTGTGGCCTGTGTCACCTATCACTGTGATGACTACTGTCCCATCTGATCTTCACAACTATGAGTTAGTACTGTACCAAAGTAAGGCAAATATGCATCTGCTTTAATTTTGTGGTCATTGAATTCAAATCCAAAGTTGTGTAGTAGGAAGTTGAGAGCAAGAAATGGTGTTCATTCCTTGTACTTACACACAGAGATTGTTCAGTGTGTATGTGCACTTGCATGTATGTTCCTCCTCCTACAACCATGCTGGCTTTCCCAGGCTCTTTTCTGTAATGGCAGGTTCCTAGGTTGTACTCCAGTTTGCTGCCAGTTCAGTTGTGCAGATGTTGTTTATGTGAAACAATCTGGATTAAAGACTCTCATAAAAAAGATAAAGATGGGAATGGGTGGCTTCCATCCAGGAAGGATGGGAAGTTCTTGTGCTTTTGATGACAGAAAATAGTTATATTTGAGTGTACCTGTGTGATTGGTCATCCTGTCCTGGACTAAGCAAGCTATCAACGGCCAATGATTTCCTGAAAGAACAAATGTATCTTTGTGAGATGTCAGACCAAAATTGAATTTGAGCACTGTTATGGAAAAAGCAAGATTGGAAAAAGAATCTAGGTTACTAGGGAATAGGTGTGTGCACAGGTTAATGATAAGCTTTTATAATGTAAAAATAAGCAATTGCCTGCAAAGAATTAAAGAAAAGGGAAAAGGAAGGAAAAGATTTGTTATATCTCTACTCACAATGTGCAGAACATATTTATTTATTATGAGTAGAAGAAAAGTTCAGAAAAAAGAAATGATGACTTTTTAGTCTTGAAACTTTTCAGATGAGTTATACTCTACTGGCATTTCAGTCAGGCTTAAGGTTTCTAATCCTTTTCCTATGACAAAGTCTCAGAAAGTGTTTCTACTTAGTGGATTTAAAATTGCTGATGTTAAGCTGAATGCTGTATATTTGCATAGAAATGTAGTTACAAAACAAATGCAAATGATTTCAGGGCTTTATGACGTCTAGCATCAGGCCTCTTTCATCGTCTGACAGAACCCAAAAGTTGTGGGAAGATCATCAGTTGCTGTCCTGGACAAGAAAAACACCTTTCTCATAAAAATAGAACTGGTCTTTTCTTCTTGTAAATAATATCCTCAGTATACAACTTTCTTTAATAATGTTTTTATTAAATGTGGGGTTTGATCTCATAAACACTCAGTAGGACTGTTAATTTTATGAGGTACTTTTAAACTATTTTTAACTGGCATTTTAAGAATATTTTTAATGTGTCACCTATAAGTAGCATGGAAATATTAGATACAAGCCTATATTACACTGATTGTTTCCTTTTGTCCTGTGGTAGATTTGACTTGCAGTATCTTTCTCACATACCTGTTATGTACAAAAAAAGCATACTTCCTGATGGCATAGGACTGAATGGAACAATTCTGGTCCTACTTCCAGCATGGACTTGCAGTAGGAGGAAAAGCAGAAAGCAATTTTTAAAGGATGGTTCTAGGGTTTGTGGCAAGTGTGTTATAAAGCTGTTCCAAGAGCACAACAACTTGGACCAAAATAAGTGATTTAACTAGGGGATGAATTCTCATTTGTCCTTTAACTGAGGATGAATGTGACCTTATAAATTCACTGGGAACTTAAACACTGTGCCCTCTACTCAGTCTGATTCAAGTCATGGTAGTCAGTTTGGAACAAATGGATTCACTGGATGACAAGTAAGATGTAAATTGCAGGTTGCACATATGTATCTCTGTATATCATAGGACTCAGAAAAAGGAAACTTTCTAGGCAATCTCATGTATCCTATTGCCAATAAAACTTTTTTTTTTTAATTGTATTATATATGTAAAGTACTTTTTGCAGTCTTTAAAAAAAAAATGCATGCAATTTGTTAATGAATACTCAAGTAAGGAGTTATTTATCATTTCTTAGTGGTGCTTACCATACCTCGAAAATCCTCGACTTTTATCTGATTCCTTGTTTTTCAGAGATGTAAATGATAATATGAAAAAAAGAGTGTGCTCTCTTGAGACAGAGGCTAACTGACACAGGTGTCTGACACAGGTATACTTAGGATTCAAGATCCTAAGTATACAGGCTCACATCCAGTTCAGATGTCCTACACATCGTGTTTCCTGTAGGTCATAGCTGTAGGCTCCTTACACTATATGCCTTGGCTTCAGAATCCTGCCACAGAAAACCTACCATGTTGTTGTACAGAGCTTGCACCTAAAAATGTTAGAAAACATTAATTTTCTTTCACTGGTGTATTTCTCCACATTGTCTGTATGGTGAGGCTAAAAGCCTAATACTGGCACTAGGACTAAACCACAGTCATCAAAATGCACAATGAGGATCTTGCCCTTAGTAAGCATATACATTTTCAATAACCTTTAAAACATGTTTTGAGATGGCCAAGACTATGACCTTTCTTCTGCTCAGGCTACAGTTGTTGCTGAGTATTCCTCTTCTAACACAGGAACATCCAGAATCTGAAAAGTTCTGGCTCTCAGGTGGCAAATGTTGCTGCTCAGTACGTCAACAAAAGGTCATTTTTCTTTTTTTCTCCCCAGGAAATTTTATATCATGTTAAAGTTTAAATAACCAGTTTAAATAATGAGGTACTTATAAACTTGATTGTGTAATTTAAAATTTGATCATTCTTTAAGGGGCAATTTTCTTGACCTTGTTTATAATGACAGCATCTTTTCAATTTACAGTATAGAGTTTTCAACCCTACTTACATAGGAAGAAAATGAATGGAACCTATGGGTCTGCTTTTCCCCATTTGCCTCCACAGTTGCTGTTTAGTCTAATTCCAAGGAATGACGTTTCACAGGCTATTGTCCCAAAAAAGTCTTGTGGGGTAATTACAGATTACTGATATGAGGGAATTTCTTCTCATTCTCCTTTGACAATGATAATGGGAAAGACAAAGGAGAACAATATTTCCAAAAAAAAGATGGAATCTAATGATAAAGAATAAAAATAAAAAATGAAGTATGCTTAAGAAACAATTGTTGGGGAACAAGACGCCATGATGGAAATGAGTGTTAAGGTGTGCAAAATAAGTAATGCTTAAAAAAGTACAAGCAACTTAAAAAACAAGAGCCTGTGTTGGTTTTTAGGGTGTCCTTGAACTTTCTCCTCTAGATGAACTCCATTTACAAGAATTAAATAGAACAGTCCACGGATGATGGTGGTAGCATCTACCATTCATTATATACCTGAGCAGGTGACAAATTATTTATATGTCTATTTCCCAAAGACTGAAAAAATTAAGTTAAGATATAGGAAGTAGTGAGCAAAAAAACTGTGAAATTATTAAAAGAGCAAAGCCTTACTGGAATAACATGTAAGGTGGTATTCTGTAAACTGTCTTTTTCTTAGGCAAAATTATATCTTATAATATTACTTTCCAGTTACATAAGTCAAAGATAGGTCTGCATTTGAGAAGTGACAAGAATTCAGACTTTTTTTTATCTCCTCTTTGGCTTCTCAGAATGTAAATCTTTAAATCATCTTTAAATATGCTGCTATGTGCCAGCAGCAGATTGGTCCTATATGTGTATATGAAAATTTCAGTCCTTTCAGGGACTCAGGTTTAAGAAGCTTATATAGTCCCTAATGACTTCTATGCCAGCTATATGAAGTTTTGGTGTCAGGGACCTTATATAAAATTTCATTTCTGAATTTTGATCTCATGCAATGTCTCAGCAATATTGAAAGTCAGAATGCAGGAAGAAGATAGAAAATAAAATGAAACAAAACAAAACAAAACCAAAAAAAAAGGAGGAAGTCTTGTTTTTTCCTTTTCACCTCTAAAAATTCTAACCCCTGCTGTAGCTCCTTGAATGAGGAGAAATGGCATCTCACTTCTACTTGCTAAAACTGGCAGCCATGCACCCTACTTGAATATGCACAATTAAAGCAATTATACCATCAGTTATTTCTCGCATTATTTCATCTGGTTAAAACATCAGGCAATACTTCCCGCAGCGGTAATTTGTTTTCAAAAATAATTTAAAATGTCTTCATTAAGAGAAGAAAAGGATTGATGTTCATCCTATTCTCTTTTCAGCTCCCTGCCACTTTCTCCATCACTAGCTGTAACAGTTTTCTGGGCACTCACCATGCCACCAATGTCTTTTTAAAGGTGAAATACTTGACTTCTAATGCACATTATTTCTTAAAAAAAGGGAAAAAAGTCAAACATAATATTAGTGAGGCTTGAGGAAACATTTCTTTTCCAACTGTTATTAAGGGAAGAGTTTTTTTATGATAATCCTCATTACTCCTCTGCTCTCACTCTGGCCCCTGGAGTCCCATCTCACATGTGTTCTATACAGGAGTAACAGGGCTGAGAACAAGGTAGTAAAGGCACCATGCTGGTTGCCATTGGTGTGCACACTTTTTTTTTTTTTTTTGTCTCACACGTAACCTAAATAAATAATGAAAAATAAATCTTCACCTCAAATGGCTTTTTATACTCAAGCTTTGTAACACCTATTTCCTATGCTGTGAGCTGCTTGGGAACTCTAACAATTGCAGGCACTCCAGGTAACAAAGCTAATGCTTGCTTTAAAAGTACAGGAAATTCAGGGAAACCAGACCGATCTATACTAAATTAGGCTTTAACTTTTGTAGATTTTATTGTCCATATACCTGATAGATTCTGAGGTTAAGTAATAACATATGGGTTTAGGCAAACACCCAGATGTACATAAAAATATGTTCTCGAGGAAAGCACATTAAAAGGATTTGGTTCCATTTTCACAGCTGTAATTTATGGACTACATGGGGTATTTTTAATGGCTTGTATCAGACATCACCAAGCTGCTGTATGTGGCCAGGTTCAGGTCTCAGTTCCACCAGAAGAAGTATTACCCAAAGCTTTCTGTTTTTAATTCTCCTTGGTGTCCAGGACATGGGAATTAAAACTACAGTGGCAGTCCATATCAGTAGTGCCGAAATGCCGAAAAATGAAAATGTCTTGGGAGAAAGGAGGGGAAGGCACACATTTTCAGTAAGTTAGTTTACACTGTATGTCTGCATTTCTCCACTTTTTGAGCTGCATTTTTCCATAATTCTATCTCTGCTAAAGAATTTTTTGGGTCAGATTTTGATTTTTTTTTTTTTACTGAAAGTGAGTGGTGTCTACTCCTTGGGTAATCTATTTGAAATCCAGCAATCATGATGTGTTTCTCATTTGAGTTGCAAATGCTAGCTTAACAGTTAGGTGAAGATGATGATGTCAGTCCCTGTTTGAATTATCTCCCCAGTGAACAGCCCTTTAAGCTCAAGGCATTTTGTTGTCTCCTGCTTTTCCCTCTCTAAAAGGACATAAGAAGTACAGGGACGCTATGAATCTCTGTCACAGAGGGTGCAGGGAGTTGAAAACAAGCTGAAAAATGCTTTGCTTGACAGCATTTCAGGCATGACCTTTCAAACAAACAAACTTGCTCCACTTGTTCACTTTAGCATTTCATGACTTGTTTCAGTGATGCCCAGACAAAGGACCATATCCACCCTCCCCAGTGCCTTTTCTCAGCTGAGATGGGGAGCCACTGCCTGAGCTGTGCAAGGTCTCCAGGCTGTGCACCATGAAGTCCTTTGCTACGTCAGCCTGGATTGAAGGAGACAGTCCAATGAAAACACCATGGGGCTGTGCAATGTTACTAACCAGATAGGAAGTTAAAGATATATGGGTTCCTGAAATGATGGTGATAATAATTAAGCTATGTTATTTTGGTACTAGTTTTTCCACAAGGAGAGTCATTAATTAGTCTAAAGTTTTCTTGTGTCTCTAGACCTTTACTTTTCTCCCTAGGCAAGAAATCTCATTGTCACTGCTGACCCTGAACTTTTTCTTCCACCAGCATCTCCCTCTAGTTTATCACTGTGGTTGGACCTTTGCCAGAGTTTGCCCTCACCCTGACCCTGTCTTTGATGAAATACTTGTTTATACCTTACTCAGTTCTCTGCTCAGCTAATGTGATCCTCTCCTTTAAATTCCCTCCTGAATGGTCTCCTTGAATAGTCTGGATTTAATTCAAAATTGCCAGGAGAGCACAAGATGCATACTCCTGTTGTAATTGTAATAAGCTTATCTGGTATTGGATAAAGAGTGGCAGTATGAGGATGTGGGATTACCAACCAAACTCCCACTTTTTAATTTTTTTTCTTCTTCTTTTTTTTTTTTTTTTAAAACATGTTTTCTGTTCCTGTTGTTAGAGCCTTGTTCAGACAGATTGTTATTGAATGCGTCTGGGGTTTCAGGTACCCAGCCAGACACAAGAGCTGAAACTTGGCTTCAGCAGAAGGCAGGCAGGTGGGCAGGCTCACTTAACATCTACAGCCTGTGAAAGAAGGGCAGGGGGTGCTGGTGGTTGCAAGGCTGTCAGCCTGCACTGATAGATGAAATGCCTTCAAGCTCAATAGTGAGTGCTGTTTGGAGAGGAAAGGAGATCTGAGAGAGGAGTCTGTTCTAAGGTGTCTTTGTCTGGAAGAGAGAGGACCAAGTGAACTGGTGGGATCAGGAGTAGGTGGGTGTTTCCACTTTCTGGGTCCATTATGAGTGAGCATGTTATTCATATCAGTGTGCCTTTGAGGACACTAGGTCTTTCCTAGAATATAAAGAGATCATGATCACTTATAATTGTAATTAATTTTCATGAATGAATCAAGCTCTGGGAAGAAAGAAAAGGAGGGAAGGAGTTCTTAAGGTGGGAGGGAATATATAGCAGGAGTGAGTTTGGAAAAATGAGGGACAGGTTTGAAGAAATGAAGAATATGCAAAAGATAATTCTAGAGTAGTGTCTTGTGAAGGTGGGCAGCTGTGAGACCTAAGAAGGAAGGGACTCTGGAGTGAGAACTTTTTAGAAAGGAAATATGAGAAAGAAGTGTGAGGACTTTTGCTATAGAAAAGACTTTTTCTGCAACGCTAATCATCTCAATCTGGAAGGGTTTTGAATCTAACTTCCATTCCACTCACAATTAGTTTGGAGGTCCCTGTGAAATATTTCCTTTGCCCTCTTTATGTCAGCAAAGATGAGGAACCGCTAACAAAAAGAGCCTTGCACTGGGGAAAAATTATCTCAGTGTGTTTTCAAGTCCACTTTCAATGGCAAGACTCTTTCAAGGACCACACGTACAATAAAGTACTCCTAACAGTACTAATAGTGAGAGAGCAAATCTCCCTGCTTACTTAGCTGTCCTATTGACTCCAGCATGCTCTGCCTAGCCCACTCTTTAATTCCTTTAACAGGACCTCATTACTTTCTAACTTAATCCAGTCTACTACTCCATGAGCTGAACTGTTCCAGAAGAGGACTAGACAAGATCAATGACTGCACACATTGTCTTACTTATAGTGATCAACAAAAATCTTAATCCAAACAGTTGCATTTTACATAATTAGATCATGGTTCCTCGGTGTCTGCCATCTTGATTTATGTTTAGATCTATCATCCTTGCTGTGTTAATACCAAAATAGTCTTTGCTCTGTTATTTTTCTTATTTCAGTTTACAAATAAATCTATGAGATACTATTTTGGACAGTCATCCATTTTCAGCTTCCCATAACTTAAAACTCATGTTTCAGAACTGCCCTAGATTACTAATAATTGGAGAAGGTCTTGCTAGTGTCTTTTTAATTTTTTTTTCTTCATAATAAATTTTAGGTTCTAATTGTATTTGTAGTAGATAAATAATAAATGAATATCTAAATAACTAAAGCCACCAATAAACATCATCAAATAGTGCTCTCAACTGTCTTGTTAAAAAGGACAAAATCCTTGTTATGTTTTTTTTTTTTTTTTTTTTTCTGCTGATTAGGGAAGGACAGTTTTCATGAGCCATCAATCAGGCTCTTTTTGGAAAAAAAAAAGTCATAATTGAAATTTTCCTCCTGTAACATCAAAGCAATTGAAGAATTTTAAAAATGTATAATGAATTGTACTGCTTTGATACTTCTTGCCTCAAATCTAAGCTCTATCTTAGAACATTAGGGCACTTTAATTCATTGCAACCCACAAAAACAAAACAAAACAACAACAACAAAAAAAAACGACCTCTGAAAGACCTCTTCCTACTGAATGAAGGAAGTACTCTTAGAAATCATAACAACATTACAGTAGGTAATCAGTATTATCCATGCAGAAACTGTTCTAGGAATGATTAATCCTATTATATGTTTTCAAAGTCTATCTTGGACTTTTTCAGTGTTCTTCACACCACCTTTATGTACCTCTTTCTTCATCTGCAAATATGCATCTGCTATGAAGCATTTTGAAATCTAAGGTAATGACCTTCACACATTTCATATTATTATTATTATTTGAAACAATTTTTTAACTGTGAAGGAGTTACTGAGTGAATGATTTTCCCTTATAAATAGTAAGAATTGTCTCAAAACTTTTGGAATCAGTTCTCAGACAAGTGGACGTTAAAATATGCAAAAAAAAAAAAACGTAGATCAGATGTCCATGTTAATTATAGTTATTAAAATCCACAAAAAGTTCAGAACTTGCTTTAACGTCACTATGACCAAATTTCAGCTCATTACTGGAACTGCAACAGGGGCATTATCAGACTGGAAAAATATATTAGTAAAGTAAAAATTTTGCTCTGCAGAATGCTGAAAAACACTTTAAGTTTGAAAATGCCAAGTTTTTCAGCTCACTGTCTTTCTCAGACCAAACTCATCAGGTTCTGCTTTACCTGACATAAGAAATGGGCTTTTCCTAAAGAATGTGAGGTGAGAATGGTGACTGTTTCCCTTCAGACCATAACTACAGGAGGAGCGATCATGACAGTGGCTTTGCTTGCCCAGTGTTCAGTGGTTAGTATCCTTATTCTAGTGTGAGTTGAATTTCTTCTCTTAGCTGTTCAGATCAAGCTGAAGCCTCCCATAGAGGCATTTAATTTCCAGTATTGGATATTGCTTTGAGAAGTTCCTCATGTTAGAGATTTTCAGCATTGTAAAAAATAGGTAATGTGCAAGGAACAGGTGACAGTGCACGGGGCCAGCAAGCAAGGATGCAGGCAGGCAACCAGGACACATTCCTGCAGGGACAGACCTGTGCACCCATCATGCTCAGAGGACTATTTATGAATTTTATGCACTTAACAGTACGACTGAATTCCTTCCCTCCCCAAAGGCATGACCAAACTGCTAGTCAGTGGTTGCCTGCATCCAGACCATCAGATGGATTGTTTCTAAGAAAAGCAAGCCTAGTTTTAGTTGTTGTACCTCTTCTGGGCAGGTTTTGCCATTACCTGGAAAGAGTTTTTAAGAATCTGCAGCTCAAGAAGCATTAATTGGCATCACAATAAGCTGACAATGCCAAAGCAAAGCTTATTTGAAACATTTTTGACCAAAAGGCCATTCTAGATGCAAGTTTTAGATGTTATGACCTTTCTTAAAACACAGAATAAAGCTGCAACTTTTTTCCTTGAGGTAGCTAGCACTCTACTATGTGAAAGTTAGAGTTACAAGCAGCCTAGCACTTCAGTGTTCTAGAAGTGTGTCCTGGTTTCAGTTAGAACAGAATTAATTTTCTTCCTAGTAGCTGGTGGAATGCTGTGTTTTGGCTTAGGATGAGAAAAGTTCTGATAACACCCCGATGCTTTAATTGTTGCAGAGCAGTGCTTATACTAAGCCAAAGACATCTCAGCCTTTTGCTCTGTCCTGCCAACGGGCAGGCTGGGGGTGCAGTAAGAGCTGGGAGGGGACAGACCCAGGACAGGTGACCCAAACTAGCCAAAGGGGTATTCCACACCATCTGATGTCATGCTAAACAATATATAGGGGTGGCTAGCCGGGGTGAGGGTTCCGGACTGCTCGGGGTTAGGCTGGGCATCGGTCAGCGGGTGGTGAGCAATTGCATTGTGCAACACTTGTTTGTACATACTATTATTACTTACCTATTATCACCATTGTATTATTATTATTATTATTGTTATTATTATTTTTGTTATTATTATTTTCCTGTCTTATTAAACTGTCTTTATCTCAACTCATGGGCTTCACTTTCCATTTCTCTCCCCCGTCCCAGAGAGGGAGGGGGGAGGGTGAGCAAACAGCTGCGTGGTGTTTAGCTGCCGGCCGGCTTAAACCACGACAAAGTGTCACCACACATACAGTGTAAATACACATACTTTAAACCACCAAGTACAGTGACTTAGGCAACACTGGACCACTTCTGTACTGGCAGCACTGCTTAGGCCATTTCAAGTACTGCATATCTGGCATGCTTTTATGGCTATAAAGGTTTAGGAGACATGTCTGCAGTAAAAAAGCTGCTATCATACTGAGTGTATGTTTTTATGATGTTTTATGACTCAGTGCAGGCATAGTTGTGAATAACAGTTGCTGTTTTAACTAGAAACATTTAATTAATTTGATGAATGTATTTAGTTTTTATTTAAATAAAAATTCCAAAAGACCAAAGTTAGTTTGCATAAATTAGTTTAAGGTGAGTGACTTCACCTTCCCCCTTTGTCCCAATTATTATATTACTCTTGTACTGAAAGAACACTTCCATTTCATTTTGAGGGAAAGAGAAACACACATTGACTTGGTCTTCAGCTTCTCTGTAGTGCTAAAATATGCTAAAGTCTCACACCAGAACTCCCAGAACTGAGTCAAGCTCTTTAGGATTAAGATAAACGTTCATAAGTGCCTGAAGAGAAATCTGGTTTACATGCTGGAATAGGTTAGAAGGTAAAGAGGTCTGTTTCTTTTAAACCCTTGAACTTATAATTCTTTAGAATAAAACCATGCTGGTAACAAAACCAGCAATCTTCCCTTAGTCGTGTGTTAGCAAACAAGTATTAACTAGCTTGGTTGCTTTTGGATATAAACAAAGACATCCACAGTAAGCACCAAAGTACTATGAATGTCATTGGAGATATTCAAAACTCAGATGGACAAGTTACAGAGCAACATGACCTCACTTTGAAGTTGGCCTTTCTTTGAAATAGAATTTTTGACCTCCAGAAGTCCTTTCCAAACTAAATTATACTAAAATTTTATAACTTCTAACTTTCATTAAAATTGCTCTTTCCACATCACAGAATCATAGAATCATGAGGGTTGGAAAAGACTTCCAAGATCATCTGGTCCAACCATCCCCCTACTACCAATGTCACCTACTAAACCATGTCCCTGAGCACTGGGTCCAACCTTTCCTTTGAACATCCCCAGGGACAGTGATGCCACCACATCTTTGGGCGACCTGATCCGACACCTGACTGCTCTTTCTGAGAAGAAATGTCTCCTAATTTCCAAGCTGAACCTCCCATGGTGCAACTTGTGACCATTCCCTCTAGTCCTATCACTAGTTGCCTGTGAGAAGAGGATGACCCCCACCTCCCCACACTTTCCTCTCAGGTAGTTGTAGAGAGCAATGAGGTCTCCCCTCAGACTCCTCTTATCCAGACTAAACAACCCCAGTTCAGCCGCTCCTCAAAGGACATGTGTTCCAGGCCCTTCACCAGCTTTGTAGCTCTTTTCTGGACATAATCATCATATTCCTGATTGATTAGAACTTACTGTCTCTGAAAGTGAGTAGTCTGGCTTCAGATTCAGAACATCTCTCAGCCTGGATTTCAGTCTGCCTCATTTGTGAGTTAGGCTAAAACTGGTATGGGATATTCAAAGGCCATGCAGAAAAAGTGTGTTCTGGGTGGCAACTGATTGCTGTCCTCAGGCCAAGGCGTAGGCAAAACCTGAGTTTGCAAATGAATAAAGTGTATAGGGGTATGCTTAATTCAGCATAAACACAGACAGCCCCTTCTAGTGGAATTTTCCGTGTCTTTCCCTAACTGTATGTTCCTGTTGCCTTCCTGCCCTCAGTCAGAGCCACTGAGCAGCCATAGAGTTGGCCAGATAAATTTCCACTCTTAATTTAATTCTCTACAAGAGATGGTTAGCTAGTGATATGCAAGGGCTAGCAAAATGTTAAAACAGCTTAACATTAATATCTTTTTCCTTTAACATGTTAACTTGTGGTTTTAATCAGCAACGTATGTACAAACTCTTAATTCCATTGTTCTCACTTGTATATAGTATGTATTAATTTACAGAAGAAAGCATATATCCAGGGAATTATTAGGTGGCTTAAAAGGGAGTTTTCAGCATCCAATTGCAGGAACAGCACAGTTGCAATCCTTTGTAACACATTTACCTCATGTTCTGAGTGACACAGCAGCAGTAGGGACACATTTTTGACTTTGGAGTGTATGTCATAGGATATCCTACCCTTTTCCTTATCCCTCAGTGCAGGAGATGGGAAGGAGATGAGAGTTTCAGAGTTCCTACTTTCCCGGGCAGGGTTGTATCTTGAGATGCACCTGCTTCCCTGACCAAGGTTGAATCTTGAGATACAAGACTTGCAAAACAACTTCTCAAGGTGCCATGCTGCTGGGGGTTGAAAGGGTAACCACATGGCATCCCAAAGACTCCATGTGGGGCAGCTCCCCCTATATTACCAGACTTTCCCAGCCTGATTATCTAGTCATCCTTGTACAGGCTAGGGCTATTCTTTCCTTCCACCTAAGGAATAATTTCAGGATTAAGGCCAACTATAGGTTTGAAATGCTAGAATAATTTTCAGAGCTTAGTTTAAATGAAGTAATTCAATGAGAATCACTCTCTTAATTACTCAATGAGCTCTAGGAACATGTTTTCACCTGACTATCATGTTCTATTGAAGTGATAACGATGGACTACTTCAAGAAAAATACCTCCTTGCAGGTTTTCATTGTACAGTTCTACACAATTCTCCAAGTTACTCTAAATCACAGATTTACCAAGGAAAGGCTTTATAAATTGACCCTCTGCAAAAGGTGAAAAACCAAACCAAACCAAACCAAAACACAATGAATTTCCGCCAGAGCTGTCGTGGAAAAAAAATAAAATAAAATAAAATAAGTCATATTTTATTTTGCCAATTCACCTAGCACTGAAATCTCAGTGTTGCATCTTTTCCATCTTTAGTATGTATAATTCTTTGTGCACATTGTAATAAACACATGGGGCCATGATAGTGTCAGAAGTTTTTCCAGTCCAATGATATAAAGTTCAAGTTTTCCAAGTTCTACACCCTGCAGACCTCAAATTAGTCTCAGATGGCTTGACATGCTCTAATAGTGCACTTGTATGTTTGTGAAGGCTCAGTGAATTGGTTATTACTTATGCTTGGTTAATATCAGTGTTTGACATATTTAAAACAAATTATGGTCTGAACAACTATTGATGTTTTTTTTTTTTTTCTTTTTTTTTCTTTTTTTTTTTTTTCAGACAGTGTTTTGAGAGTTCTTCATCAGGAAGATTGATTTTCTTTTTGACATTTTTTTTTTTTTTTTTTTTTGGCCTGCTCTTTTGGGCCCAGGGGTTGGTAGGCTAGTTGTTTACTTTAGATTTGGTCACTCTGAATACCTATTCTTCCTCTTATCTCTGCAGTGGTATCCTCTCCATCTGCTCAGTAAGCACTAACAATTTTCAGCCTTATCTTTTAAGACCATCTTCAGAAGCTGTTTTGTAAATGTTTTCCTAAAAGTACTTGGCACTTAGGAAGTCCAGCTGAAAAACCATCTAAATGAGATTTAAGGAGAGACTGCAGAGAAATGAACATAAGCACTGCTGCCTTTTTTCTTATGTAGAATTCTTTTATTTTCACTGAGTTTTAATCACCTCCATCTATGAAAAAACAATGAATTGAGAAAGGCAGGGAGATGAAGTAAGAGTATCTATAGCTTCAAGTAAAGTGCATTTACATGAATTTACTCCACCGATACATATGTAAACTGAATGCTATTAAAGAAGGCATACATGACCTTTCATCCCAGTATCTTTATGAGCAGCAGATGTAATATATAATAAAGATGAATGAACACAGCTCATCCCTGTTACTCTTTCTTATTTTCAAAAGGTACCCTGAAATTAGATTGACCACTGAGATTGACTGTTCATTTGGCTGAACACACCTTCAAGCAGGCATAGCATACCAACATAATGTAAGTTTGCTCTATAAGACTATTAATACATTGTAATTAACAAACAATGTAATCAATCATCTGCTTTACTGCTGCATGTCTTACATATGTTGACTTGCCTGAAGGAAGGAGACTAACAACTAAGGACACTGCATTATCTAGTTCATCGTCTTTACAGTGACAGGTGCCATAAATTATAGAAAACAGGAAAAAGAAAGCAAGAGCTGATCAAAATTCCCCCAAAGCTTGTGAGAATTACAGCGTTTTCATCTACTGTTGAATTATGGTGAAGAAGATCTAAAATTGCCCTGTAAAAGGAGTTGAATATCAGTTTAAATAAATTTCTAAAAAGGCTGCTCACCAAAGTCTCTTTAGGAAGTGGTAATTGGAAAATAAGGAAGCTTTTCATGTGGGTGAAACTGGTTAAATCAAAGGAAACTCAGAGTAGAAATATATGGTCAGCTTTAAATGGAGTGAGATCATCACTGAAGTCCCACAGGGACCTCTGCTTGGGTCAGTGTTGCTCAACAGAGAGATAAAAGAACAGAAAAAGGGGTGGATGACTGGTAAAGAGGCAAAGTTCTCTGATGATACTAAATTATTCAGGACAGTAAAGACAAAATTTAACTCACGGTATCTCACAAGCACATTCTAGTATTGATTGAATAGGCAATACAATAGCAGCTTGTATTCCATGTGCCTAAACGTAATGGGAAAGAAAAAATAAAATCCTGTACCATTATGTACTGATGGACTCTGAGCTGACGGCTATTAAAAATGACATCTTGAGGTTAAAACAAAGAACTTCATAAGAACATCAGCTCAAGACCTGTTTCTGGTCAAAAAGATGAATTAAAAAGAAAAAAAGCAGAACAAGGAATACCACTACATTGCTGCATGAATACATCTGAAGCATTGAACAGGAAGGCAAGAGAGAAGGCAACAGTCTATCACAAGGATTCCCACACCCTTTCAGCCACCTGACATTCATCAGAAATCTCATTTGTCTTTAGTCACTGACATTTGTAAACAACTCGTGACATTCAGGAGAAGAATCACAAGAGTTAAAAATCTTGATTTTGCTCATTCACACACATGAATGAAGATTCTTACTGATAGGGAAAGAGTCATACTGAGAAGTAAACAAGCAAACCACTCCCTCTTGAACATTTATAGAGGGCAATACACTTAAAGAATTAATAATGCAGTGAGAGTAGCCATAATTTCAAAACACATCCTTTTTCTTGGGAACACCTGTAATGACGTATAGAAGCCAAAATGACTAATTGCATATATACAGAAATGTTGTTGTGTACAAATAATTGTGAGGACAATCCACTACGTAATGAAAAATTTTTAATTTGTCAAATGCAAAATATTGTTAATACAAATCAGTACAGAGGAGATTTGATCTGAAAGTTAGCTTGTTTTACAACTGTGATCAAGAATCACATAATGGACTATTTCCAAACTTTTCTTCATTTTTATTGTTTACTATTGGGCTCTATGGATTAGTGAGGAGAGAGTTAGCAAGGTTTTTTAGCAAGGTATATTAAACTATTGGTCAGATAAGACACACAGGAAAATCCTACAGAGTAGAGAGTGTGGGAACAGAGGAAACTGCATCTTAAAATTGAGAAAAAAATAAATAAAATTTAAGACCACTGATAAAATACCCATTAGACTTATTGTAAGAGTTGAATAGCCATTTTCCTATGGTTTCTTACTGAAGGAGTTAAATCTCTTCACTGATATGCTGATGACCTATCTGATGAACTATAAAAGTAGCTGGTTGGAATCTTATTTTTGGGAGACAAGGCATATGCCTTTGTATTTGCACTTATTCCACATAGGCCTGTTATGTTAGTACCATCAAATATTATTGATTATTTCTGACAGAAACAAATGCAACATACTGATATTTCTGTTATTTATTTGTAAAGATCTTATTATTTTTATATGATTCCATGTGAAATTTACACAGTAATGCCATCAGTGAGACATTTTTTGCAAGAGCTAAAAATCACCTGGGTGGACTCTTGCAGTCTTTGAAGTCTTTATGAGGGGAATGAATGGGGAATGCATAAGAGTATTATTACATACCAGCATAAGCTAGGGAGGAATCAGTTCCACTGTCGCGTTACTTAGGGCATGACATTTCATCATGCTGCCAGGTGATGGTGAAAGCTGTTGGCTTTCTTGTAGAAACGTTTTTGCCAGGCCACAGAGGCTGGAATTTAGGGCAATAACCCAGTAAGGACAAAATTTAACTATAGAAGGAGGATCTGAGGGTTAATTTACGGCCTGCAGTAGAGAGAGGGAAGAGAAGGTCAAGCTAGTGAGCATCTAAATTATAACATCTACTCTTAGGCCTGAACTAATATCTCTAAATACTGCTGTTTCTTACCACAGAGTTACCAGGTATAGGTATTTTTGCAGTGTGTCCTGTTGTTTCATCTTGGGTGAATTGGGTCTCTAATCTGAAGATACAGTCCTTTGTGTTGATCTTAAACCAGTTAGGTTTGCCATGGTCCTTGCTTTGAATTATTTCAACTCATCAACAAATCTGTTGATGAATCAGATGAGTGTTCTCACCATGAGTATTGGAGCTCATCTGCCCCCTTATTAAGCTGGTCTTGGGAATGAAGGGGAGAGCGCTGAGGTGAATAGATTTTCTTTTCCTGCTTTAATACCCTGAAAACATAGTGCATTACCTGGCAAACACCCAAACACATTATCAACATAAGGGAAGAGAAATAAGAAGTGGAAAATCATCATGGGGCAGGGCCACAACTGCTCTGGCATAGATTGGTTTACAGTGCCAGGAAGTTACATCCTTCAACTCCTATAGCCATGTTAACACAGCAGTTTAGATCAGTGTTTCATTTTCATTGTACCCTTTCACCATGCTTTGATTATCATTGTGGAATAATTTCCATGCCCAAAATGATGGTGGATAGATGGATGGTTTGGATGAAATGAAGTGATAGTTACACTCTTAATGCACTCCAACCATGACAGACAGTCAGTCCACAGAAGCAGGCTGGACCTAGAATGAAATCTTCCCACTGGATGAAAAAAAGGAATCTTTTCCCATCCACACATAGATGTCATGTCTTTAACACCAGCTCTTTGGCTCTACAGATCTGCTCCTGTTGCACTGGGTGGTGTGCTACCAGTGTAGACAGATGCAGATTCACCCTTCGGAGAGAGGGTAAACTTGGAGAGAACAGGGAGAATTTTGTTTCTGGTTTTGGTTATCATCTCTGAAAAATAACTATCCTATATCATACAACCAGATTTCTTTATCCCCAAACGGGAATTCCTTATTTAAATAATTACCATTACATTGGCAAATTAATAAGGCACTTAATATTAGACAGGGTAAGCACTGGGATTGCAAAAGGTTTGTTATTTAGAGCCCCAGGTTGCCTGGTATTCTTGGTTGTTTCTCACTTTGTGCCAAAGTGCTTAACATTCTAGCATCAATACCTGCCAACTATGGGCTCACTCCAAAAGCCCAAAGATATGAAGGTTTGTCGAGTAGGAGAAAGCTGTTACTGCATAGCCAACAGAAATGTTCAGGAAAGTTATGAGCCAGGCCGTCTAAAACAATAATGCTTAATTTACAGATTGTGAGATTAAAACCTTATATTTTAGCTGGGTAAAACCTTATATTTTAGCTGGACTGGACTCTCCTTTTCATTATACTTGATGTATGTTAAACTTAAAAAAAAAAAAAAGGAAACACAAACAATTAAAAAAAATAAAATATATGAAATATTTATATATTCATATACTTCTACCACATGGTTTACAAATGAATGTGAGATTTATAACAAAACCTCAAAATCTGGCAACACTTTTTTAAAAGAAAAGAGGAAAATGCTGAGGTAAACAAACAAACAAACAAAAACAACCCCCCCCAAAACAAAACAAAACAAAACAAAACAAAACAAAAACAAAAACAAAAAATGCTTACAGACATAACCTTGTAAAAAATTAAATAATAGTGAGCAGTTATGGTATTTGTAAAGATTAATCATTTCTGGTTGTCAGCATCTAATACCACTGATGTTTATGGCTGCTTTCTCAAAAAAATAAGAAAATAAGACTACCTATCATTATCTATCTTCCAGTAGCAAATATATGTTATCTTTCCTGTTTATCTTTAAACAAAGCTTTCTTACTCTACAGCCTATGACTGAAGTCAAATCCATAGCACCTGAGTATGATGAGTTTACTGGGAACTAACCAAAGGAATGGTAATTCAAAGCAGATGTTAACTGACACTGACTACATTGTTCTATCAGTGTGATGTGAAAAGGCACACAGTTAATTAGATGCATATTCTTATCTTATGACATGTTCTTAGATGTCTACAGCCTATAGTATTCTAAGGGCCTGCATTAAGTCACACAGATTGTTATGAAGGAGGAAAAAAAAGTACTTTCTTGATATAAGGTAGTACCATTTCACTTGTATAATTTTTGTATCTGCTGTCCTTCCTCTCTGTTGGGAACAGAAGCAAATTTCTATTCCTACCACATGGTTTGTTATCATTGCTTGTATAGTCAGCAAGTAGTTGCTTTGCCTGCAAATGGTCTATACTTCAGTCTCAGTCAGTTTTTAGGTTATTTTTCCAACATAAAATCTTAGGGTATGACTGTTGTACTCCCTGTTTTGTTTATTGACTCACTCACACTTAAAATACTTCCTTGGAGAAACTTTTTTTCAGTATATTAGTTCAAAGCAGATTGTAGTCAGATTGTTTTAACTAATGCAGTAATTAGTATGTGTGTTCAGATACAAGTACTAGATTTTTTTTGGTTTTACTATGTTTCTCACAGTTGCACAAGGTTTCTTTTTTTTCTTTTTTTTTTCTTTCTTTTTTTTCTTTTTTTTTTCCTTCTCTCCATTTAACCATTTCTTAGTTTGTGTATAAATGATTTTGATCTCCTCTGAATGAGCCAATATAGGTGCAAATTGTATAAAAGGATAATAGAGCATACCTCTATTAAGACATGAAGTGCTGATTTGCAAAATTGATAAGAGACTGCAACTGATAGCAACAGACCTGATATTTCTGTAATTTCCCTACTGTCCTACTAGAGCTCTTCATCCCACCTAATTCTTCAAAGAAGAGATTCATCATTTCCTGAACATTCAGTGCTAGAGTGAGCATTGGACAGCTGCCCAGAGGTAATGTCTGCAACTCTGTCTGCAGAGAAGCATCTTTAAAAACAAAGCTATTTAGTGTTGTGAAATATTTCTAAGAGGTTGTTTGTTTTTCTGATTTTTTTTTTTTTTTACATGAATCACTGGAGACCAATCAGATAACAGAAGAGAGAGCCTTTTCATCTCTGGAAAACTCTTCAAAGAGGTGGATGGGAATTTAGCCACATGACTTCTTCATTGATGGAAGACATACAATTAGATCTAAGTATTACTTCACCAGTGGTTTTTGACCCTTGTCAGCTGTGGAGCTGTAAACATTTTCTGTGGAAAATCTAGTCTCTTTAGAAATTTCACACATATGGACAGTTCCGTGCATATATGTGTTTTCCATGTTTTTCCGTGTTTTTTATAATCAGCTGTCATGTTCGCATTAGAAACAGTATTTAGTTCACCTTAGCCATCTGCAGCCATTCATCAGAGGAAATTTATGAAAGTTTTCTCTCTGTCATAATCCTGTGTAGCTCACGTAGAATGGAAATAAAGTTTGATAATTTATCTGTAGATCTCAGCTTTCTTTAGCATTAAGAAAGTATGGGTTATAACGAATTTGCAACTCATATTTTTTTTTCTACATGACTCTAGACTTGTGTAGGAGAACATGTAGGACCTTATCCAAAATCTGTTGAAACTCCTAGGATTCTTTCCATCAAGGAAAGGTTTCTTGGCCCTTATGGTGGCATTGGGGGGTGGGGGGGGAGGGAAGAGAAAAAAAAAATGTTCTTCTTCACTTAGCCTTTCATTTCTTGACTATATTGTCTGTCCTCTGGCTACAGCTTCTATTGCTTTAAAGACTGTATTGTCTGTACTGACAATTGGACTTCACTGAAATCTTTCAGACACTGAAGGGGTCTTCTCACCAGCAGAGGAGAGCTGCAAAGTCTAGTCAGGGCTGCAGAGAAATCTTGCTGATTGGATGACTACATTAGGCACCTCTCCTGTAAATCAGCACTTATGGTGCCTTAACTTGTCATGGTTTCCCAGCAGAGAAGGGATTTCAGAGGTACTTGTTTCACCACAGACTTGTCTGTCATATATTGCATCTTCTCATGAGCCTGTAAGGGCTGACATAACCCAGAGTTAAATTGATCTTGTAGTTGGCAAAATGCACCTGGAAACTTCTGGATGAAAGTAATTCTCTGACACCAGCTCTAGCTACTGCACATAATTGATTTCACTTATTCATAAAAAATTATCTAGTTGGAAGTATAGATGGAATGAATTTAGGTCATTTGGGATATAATTACTCAGACTGGTGTTTGGTCAGGAGACAGTAGTTAGCAACACAAAACTTGAGAAAAATATTTGTGATGTTCAGATATTTCTTCTAATTGTGATACAGAAATTGCTGCTTCTCTAGTGAGTGTTTCAGGTGACTACACACCTGACATTCCCCTTATGATGCATTATAACCGTGTTTGTATTTTTACATTGCTAAGGAAAAGATGGGTCAATCTACTTTTTATCACTGAAGGAAAAAAAAATGAAATTGTGAATAGGTTGTGGCTAAAGGCGAGAAAGGAGGGGTAACTGGAATATAAACTCCTGCTGCAATGATTAAGAGATATGCCAAATGATGCATAGGTACTCCATGTATGGATGGACTTATTCTGGAGTGGCAGGACATAGCCATTTATCTGCACATAGAATATTTTTAGAGGCTAGGATCTGGAACACCTCAATACAGTCTTTCACCAGAAGCTGCCTGTACAACTACAGGCAAAGCAAATACTAACATCAAGATTTAGATTTTGCACAGAAGCCAGGCATGTAAAAATGAGGTGCTGTGTCATGGTGCTATTGCAGTTCTCAAGTCCGTTTTGTAGACCTGAGCCTTAATCTCTCTGTTCTATAGTATCTGACAGAATATAAGTATCTGTCCTGCCCTACGAAAAAGGTGCGGTGGGAGCAAGTGCCACAGGACGCTTAAGGTGCTCAGGTACCTCTATAAATATGGTGTTTAAGATGAGTGGATAAAAACAGTGTTTCATACAGGAAATCTGTTTAGTGTTCTGGACATTCCTTAATAACAGCTAACTGTACTCTGTGCTTTCTAGTAGTTGATCCATATACAGGATGAAAGCCTGGTCTGGCTGCCAGAAAACAGGATGGCATACATCTCATTTGACTCAGATGACAAAACATGAGGTGTTTTGTCCAGACTGAAGATTCTGTGTATAGTCAGGGCAGTGGGCGAGCACTTCCAGAAAACAGCCTGTACCATCCTAAAATGGGTGTCTGAGCCATAGGGGGCTGAGGACAGGCCCCCCCCCCCCCCAGGAGCCTGTCTCTATTCACAGACTAGTGAGGAGGGTCTCTGGGTGGATGGCACAGTTAAGGCACCTCTCTGTCTGATGGCTAAGTAAGATTAGGTGAATCCCACTGTGGTCTCCCTCCAAGTGACAAAAGACTCTTAAGGAAAGTTGAGAGTTTAATCTTGCCTTGTGACCCACATGATATTAGGAGTATTAAAAACCTAGGTCCATAAAAATAATACATATATATATCCTTTAGCTTTTAGAATTGTTTGTTTAGGTGTCTGAAATAAACTGAATTCTGATAAATCCCGTTCCACTATAAATGAAAGGCTAAAGTAGTTAATATATCTTTAAATCAGCCAGACAGCAAGTCATACACCTCCTGTGTCAGCTAAATAATTAAAGTTTGATCTGTGAAACCTTACTTACCTGTAATGAGCTACCTGTGGTTAAGAGAGAAAACAACAACAAGAAGACCTCAATGCATGGTTGTTTTAACTTGAAACTTGACTATTTTTGCCTAAGCTGAAACAAAATCAAATGAAGCAAATACAAAACCCTCTCCTGTTCCAGAGTCATGCATAGCATTAAATTGTCACTTCTGCTGTGATCTGAAACCAGGAAAGGAGTGTGTTGATGCTGAATTGACTCAGGAGAAAACCTGTTTAAGGCTTGCTCATTTGTTTCAATTTCAATGCTGTAACATTTCTTCAACTCTGGGAAACCACGACAGGTTTCTCCAAAGCAGAAATCCTGAAATGTATGTCACAGCTTGAGTTGTCTGAAGGACTATTTCAGACAGCTAACAACTTGGACAAATCATGAAGGCTTATTGGCCATCACTGGAGTGAAGCATGGACCATACTATGATTCCAGTTGTGAGAAACCTTGTGCACTCACGAGGTATGTTGCAGTCTTAGCCACAACAGATTTTATACACTGCTACTCATCCACATATTTTGTAACCCTTTCATATCTCTATTGAAAAAATATGTCAAATTTCACATTTAATATTAACCTAATTAATTACTTGAATATTACAATAAAATTATCCCTTGATCTCTAGAAATGTAAGATGTGTGAAGCTTTTATCTATATTCCTGAAAAGACGGGGGGGGGAGGAAAGAAAAAAAGTGATGCAGATGGATCAATATAAACATATATGACAGTAGCTTGGAGCTGCATGCAGTAGCCTAAGTAAACAGAGTGACAGAATGACTTTTCAAAACAAGCTTGTCATGTTTATGCTTGTTATCAGTTCTCCTGACAACCATTTTCCCATCAGCTAACTACAGACTTAATTAGGGCATTAACACAGTCCTGCCCCCATGCCTCCTGCCTTTCCCCAGCTTAGCACTGGGCCATTACTGGTGAAAAAGAAAGCAAGCCAGCAAACAGGAAAGAGAGAGAGAAAAAGGAAGGCAGGAAAGAAGAGGGATAGAGAGAGAGTGAGAGAACAAGATTTTGGTTGCATTACACAGGGTGGAAGGAAAACAAGCAGTGCTTTTCTACATTTTGTACCACATTTTTGCAAAACGAATAGTTCATGGGAGCAGGCAGGCCAGACCACACCACTGAAAGAAACCAGACTCATTCTGTGATTTCCACTTGTAGATGCCTGAAAATGCAAAAAACGCGAATTCCGTCATCATCTGTTAAGATAAATCCCTCACGCAGAGGGACTGTTCTATGTAAGGAAGATCCAAAGATCCTATGCACAAGACAACATACCAAGTTGTAAGGTACCTTTGTCAGACTATTTTTTTTTTGAGGTAGAGATTAATTACTCACCTGGGGCTTGCACAATACCCTCACTTTAATTAAAAAAACAGAGCACATTTTGCAGTATCCGGTCCCTATGAATAGTTCCCATGTATCATACCCAGACTAGAGCTCCATGTCTTACAGTTACCAATAGTAACTGGAGTAACCCTGAGCATATTCATCACAATGTTATTCTTCATAATGACAGTTTTACATACAGTACTACTTTTAACCCTTCATGTTTTTGTAACTAGTAAAAGACTTGAATTTTCTGGTTTTCATTATTTCAACACTGTCCTGACATATATTTTCTCTAGTATAGCTGGTAGACCATGTCTTTGGTATCAAGGAATTTTGCTTCACTAGTCTTTCCCTCATTCACTACCATAAGACTATCTCAATCAAGATATTAATTGTAGTTTATTACCTCTGACCTGTCAGAACTGCCCAATCAGTACAAGTGTTGGTGAATTTGGACCTTTTTTTTTTTTCTTTTTTTTCTTCTTCTTCCCCCTCAATTGTGTTACTGATGTGAACGGCTGATGGCTAATGATGTAGCATTCTATTGGATGCTCTGGATGAGGAAAGCCCAGACGGTGGTACCCAGACCAAAGACTAAAATATATAGATATCTCCGCAGTGTGTATGAGCAAATGCTATATCCACTGTTTGGCTTCCAGGAAAATTAATAAAATACATTCCATCTGAGTAACCAGTAGGTGTTAAACAGTAGGTATTTGAAGCCCAGGAGATTTTAAATCCACACACAAAATGACATGTTTCTAAGGAGATGTTAGAGGAGCTCTTGGAATGGCTGTTAATTCAGCCCAACTTTGAAACGATCTGAGTCTTCTGGAGAAGAAACAAGTAACCCTTCAAAAAAGGAAAGAGAACACCTGGATTATCTTAATTATGATGTAATCTATACATTTTTTGGTCTAGGAGAGAACAATTGAATGAGAAGTCTGAGTCTCCATTAAGATGGAGAATAACTAAACTAGTACCAATAAACATGTAGTATATAGAAAATAAAGCTTGTTATTACTGCTTAGGCCAGTTCACTTGACATAGATAATAGCATCAATATAATATGTTTCTGTAAAATGTTTGAGTGGTATTCAATGGCTTTATGTTTTAAAAACTAGGTGAAATAAAATCAATGTGGCATGTATTACAGGAACTAAAATTTGGAGACATATCAAATCTCAAAATATAACTGTAAACAGGGAATGGATCATAAATGAACAGATGTGTTTCTAGCCAGGTTCTGAAGAGATCACTGTTTTTCCAACAATATTTAATGTTTTTTTTTTTTTTTTTTTTTTTTTTAAGAACCTGGAAAGAAAAAAACAATTACTGATTCAGCTTACAAAAGGTACATGGATTAAGGAAAAAATTATAAATTTAAAAGAGATCTAGTTACATGTTGCTTAAAAAAAAAAAAGTCAACATGTGATTTAATTAGACCAAATAGGAAAAATGGCAGCAAGAAAGCACGTACATCTTATCTATAAGAAGTACTTGAAAAAGACAAGCAGATTAATAATTTTTGGTTTTGCTGTTGTTATGATTATGACAGCTATTTAGCATAATGCCTAGGAAGAACTGTCTTTAGCAAGGACTGTATGATGCCACAAATACACAGAATAAAAATGCAATTTCTCTCCTCCAGAAGCTACCAGTGCAATTTTGCATCCAAAACACTGTTGTTTTTGGATATATGAACAAGACAGTTTCAAAATGGAGTGGGGAAATGGGTAACCTGGGTGCTAAAGTGACAGACAGATGTGTGGGAATGCATTGGAGCCATAGATGTGATTATAGGACTGGAAATTCCTATATGCTTAAATTCTTAATTCACATGCTTATGGTTCTCAACCCAGATGGAACATCTGAAGGAGTTTATGAGTGTCTCCCTTATACTATGTAAATATAAAGTGTTGAAAAGCTGGAAGTAAAGGGCTTTTCCAATTTTACTGGGCTTTGATATAAGCATCTTGCTTCCTAAGGTAAATTATATCCTTATAGGGTTAAAAGAAGTGACACTAACCTGGAAAATTTTCTCTTATCAGTTGCAGATACTTTTAAAGATGCAAATGTCAAGGGTAATTCAACCACATTGTTTTCACAGTATTTCTTAGAAGACTGTAGGTACCAGATATTTTTATTTGTTGTCATTGGCTTTCACAATATTTTTCCAGATGAGAAAGTCTCAGTGAAATTATATATTCTTTTAAGATGGGACACTGAGCTGAAGGAAAGCTCAAAATGCTGCTTGGTGTTTCAGCTGCATAATTTCCAGTGATTATTGTGGGTCCCTGTGTTCCTGGGCCTAGGGCAATACTTTGAAAATGAAGGGGCTATTGCCCAATCTTTATATCTTTGAAAAGACATAAAATTAGAGCAGTTTTTAGAGTAAGCCCTGCAGGTTCACTGAGCAGCTGCCTTCAAAGGAAATTTCTTTGTCTTGGTAAACAAGAAAGCAGAAAGCACCTGGGTTTGGACACATCGGTTTTCTACCTTGGAATACTAATATCTGAAATCAGATGGTTGAAAACAAGACACAAGTTATCATCAATAAGAAAATATTATCTTTCTGAATGTTCTTTGTCCTAAAGTAATGTTAAGTATTTTTACTTATATAATTCAACTAGCACAGTGTAAAAGCTTCAAGGTTTTATTACTTGAAGGGTAGTTGAGGTACCTTGGACAAAGCATCTTAGTTTACAGCTCTGCTTCTGACCCTGTTTGTGAATGTTCCAAAAAAAAAAAAAAAAAAAAAAAAGCTCACTGAATATTATATTTTTATTTTATATTTATATTTTTTATTATTTTTAATGCTTTTGGAAATTCTCATTAACTTGAAGAAATAATGCTACTACCATTATTTCTATGCAATTCATTTGTAAGGCTTCACATAGGTCTATTTTGTTCAGACAAATCTAGTGTAGAGATACCATTCAGTAGAGACTGTAACAATGGAAGTTAAGTATCAAAAATCTCATAAGAGCAATTAAATTACAGATAATGGGGACTAATCTAACATAGTACAGTATATGACCAGGTCAGGTGAGTCAGGATGAAAGTGTTTTTATTTATTGATTTGCTTTTCTGTCATTCCATTTTTTTTTATTTTTATTTATTTATTTTTAGAATACATTGTACTTCTGAATGCAAGGTCTTAGTTTTATCTAGAGTCAATCCAACAAAGGAGGACAGGTTTAACTTTGGATAAAAATTTCAGGAAGAAAAAATGTTCCTTTCAAAATATAATAAACTTATTTAATCCCTAGGACAGATTTAACTACTGTCAATTGGGGTATGAAAGATCAGGTTCTACAGGGAGTAAGATCATTTGGAGTAATGGTCAATTTGTATTTATTTCAACAGTGTTGTCAGCATCTTATGTGTCCTTACTGGTCTTGGCAAGGGTGATTGACAAGTTTGAAGTCACAGAAACATGAGACGAATTACTGTTTGCTCATTAGTTGCAATACACAAATTTGAATACTGCTTTGCTCTTGACATAACCAGTTTTCTGATTGATTAATTAATAATTTCTGTTTCTAATTTTATTTAAAGCATACTTACTGTCAAGAGTCTACAGGGAATACTGAGAATTAAGATGAAAGGCTTCTGTGAGATTTTAATACATAGAAACTCACACAGAAGTGTCCATGAACATCTCCTGGTAATAGGAATAGACAATTCTAACTCAAAAGAAATGAGTCAGACCTTTTAAAATACAACCTGGTACTGAAAGTCTGCAATGTCCACATCACATTTTCTTTCTCTCCTTCAAGCTGTGATCTGGGAGCTGAAGTGGTACAGCTAGGCAGTTTTAACACTAATTCCTCTGAATTACCAAATTAGATGTCTAATAGCTGATACGATGTGGAAAAATCAGCTATTCCCATCTATAAGCAGTCTTAGAAAACATCACAGCCTATTATTTCTCCTGATCTTGTCACCTAGAAAATACTAAATTGAGAGCAAAAAAATATTTTTAGAAGGCATAAGGACAGTATTTCAGCTCTTCCAGCAGGAGATTGAAGCCTGTTGTTCAATGTGATCATCCCAGCTTTATCAGTGTAACAGCATGATGATGATTTGTATCGTCTGAAACATGTCTGGAGGAACTGAAAGATGTCACCTCGCCAACACTCTCTCAAAAAAAGAAGAGTGATAATGTGTCAGTAAAATTTCTGTGAATTCTTCTTGATTTCTGCTCTCTTTATAGAAAATGAGAAGTCAAAGCAATCTGATAGCCACAGAGAAACAACGCTAAAAGCTAACCCCAGATGATATTTTTTCTCCGTTTATATAGTATACTTTTTGGTTGGCAGTGGATCTTCATACATCACTGTCTCAATATTGCATACTGGCCTGGAATTTAGGACTGTTAGTCTGCTAACTCTCTGTGGCTTTGGGCAAACCATGGAGCTAAAATTTCAAAACTGTCATTTAAGTCTGGGGCTGTGTTAGCTATTGCGGACACCTCTGACTTTATGATGAGGGCATCTGCTTCAAGAGATGGTGAAGAAACCATAACAGCATCTGCTAACAAAGATTTGCAGACACTGTTCCACTGTGCAAGGCAAAGCACAGTGCTTTCTGTTGGTGGATCAGGGGAATGAAGGGGGAGGCTCTGACCCTTAAAGACTTGCTGAAAGTGTAGGATCTGTTTTGTAGAGTAGTATTCCCAGAGACTGCTGTTATATGACATGATCCAAGCAGTGATAGCCAGTCTATTCTCTTCTGGCTCACCATACCTCACTGGTCACTGCTAATGTGATTTCTCCTCAAAACATAAAGACATAAAGGAGAATGGATATGGAACTATGACTATAATACAAGTGAAGAAATACTAACAATAATAATGGTAGTAATAGTAATGTGTCAGAGTCATGCGGTGAATGAATTTACTATAATTAAACCAGCAGAAAATGAATCATCTCTACTATATTATTTAAGTAACCCTATGCATCTTTCCCTTTTCTTCTGCAGTCCCATTCCCAACATCCACCTTCTCTAAGCTAGCCTCCAGCATCTGCTCCCTCCTCTCCTACGTCCTCCTGTGCTCCGTAACACCAGCTCCCAGCCCAGCTAGCTCATGTAAGCTGCTCAGCCAAATAATGCATTGCACAAGTCTCCAATAACCTACCCATGTCTGAGCAGTCTGTGCCTACAGGGCCTGCACTACCTGCAGTTCACTGGAGCTCCAGAGAGGCTCTCTCCAGAGAGGCTGTCTCAAATCCAGGCTGCCTTGAATGATAAAGTATATGTACCTTACCAAAGAGTTAAAGGTTGAGCTCTCAAGAGCAATTTTGGCCCTGTCTTCCTTCCAAATCTGGCAATTTGGCATAACTGATTATTTAATTCTGTGAAGGTAAAGCTTATGGCTAGAAGTCAACAAGCAACAATGCCAACCTAACAGCTTGATGCTGCCACAGAAGGTCTCCCTCCTCCTCTCTCCTTTGTGCTTTCCCTCCACAGTCCCTACCCTGTCACAGTTCTGTCCCCACTGCTTTGTCTCACCCTTTACCTCTTTCCTTGAGCCAACCAGGAGAGAATTATCAAAATTTCTCACAATTTTCTTCCAGATTAGGGAGATGAATTGTCTAATGGAGGCATCTGAAGAACACTTCAGTCAGCAAAAGGTATGTGGCAGTACTGCACTGCCAGGACCACAAGTGGAAAACACGTGGGCAGAGGTGGGATTTATGCTTTCTGTCAGCAATGAGCTGTAAGATCCATCCACCACATCTTGCAAAAGTAGATTACATTGGGTCTGATTTTCTGCTATCATAAAATGTATGTAAGTGATTTTACAAAAACACATGGAAAGGTGCCAACAAGTTGGGGTAGCAGTGTTTTACTTTCTTTCATTTGGATTTCTTCTGTCTCCCTTTACAAGTAATGGAAAATCAGACCAAACATACCAACTCTTTTTCTCTTTAACCCCTTTTGGGAATGTCAGATGGCTTTTGAAGTTTTTTTTTTTTTTTTTTTTTTTAAGTTAAAAAAATAGCAACACAAACAACTAAACATGTCAGAAGTACAACAAATTCCTCTAGTCCATCAGCTGTGGTACAGATAAACATCTCAATGAACATCTCAAAGATGTTTATTATGTACGAGTAAATCCAGATGGTTCTTCTATATGTTTTTCACCAGTGAAGCTGGACAGAGAGTAGAATTCAGCTTTCAGTTGTGTTTTGTTTGCTTTGGCTAATCAAAACTGAAGTTTTACTTCCTACTTTCTCCCGTTTGCCAGGCTTTTTTGTTGTACTGTAAAACTAATTAATGAACAACTTGTATTTAAAAAAAAAAAAAAGGTCTTGCATTCTGTCCTTGTCTTACATATATCATTACATATCATTAATCATAGAATCATAGAATCATAGAATATCCTGAGTTGGAAGGGACCCTTAAGGATCATCAAGTCCAACTCTTGACACCGCACAGGTCTACCCAAAGTTCAGACCATGTGACTAAGTGCACAGTCCAATCTCTTCTTAAATTCAGACAGGCTCGGTGCAGTGACCACTTCCCTGGGGAGCCTGTTCCAGTGTGCAATCACTCTCTCTGTGAAGAACCCCATCCTGATGTCAAGCCTAAATTTCCCCTGCCTCAGCTTAACCCCGTTCCCACAGGTCCTGTCACTGGTGTTAATGGAGAAAAGGTCTCCTGCCTCTTGACACCCCCTTACGAGGAAGTTGTAGACTGCAATGAGGTCTCCCCTCAGCCTCCTCTTCTCCAGGCTGAACAGGCCCAGTGCCCTCAGCCGTTCCTCATACGTCTTCCCCTCCAGGCCTTTTACCATCTTCGTAGCCCTCCTCTGGACACTCTCCAACAGTTTCATGTCCTTTTTATACTGTGGTGCCCAGAACTGCACACAGTACTCGAGGTGAGGCCTCACCAGCGCAGAGTAGAGCGGGACAATCACCTCCCTTGACCTACTAGCGATGCCGTGCTTGATGCACCCCAGGACACAGTTGGCCCTCCTGGCTGCCAGGGCACACTGCTGGCTCATATTCAGCTTGCTGTCTACCACGACCCCCAGATCCCTCTCTTCTAGGCTGCTCTCCGGTGTCTCATCGCCCCGTCTGTACATGCAGCCAGGGTTTCCCCGTCCCAGGTGCAGGACCCGGCACTTGCTCTTATTGAACTTCATGCGGTTGGCGATCGCCCAGCTCTCCAACCTATCCAGATCCCTCTGCAAGGCCTTTCCACCCTCATTTGAGTCCACAGCTCCTCCAAGTTTGGTGTCATCAGCAAACTTGCTCAAAATACCTTCTATTCCTACATCCAGATCGTTTATAAAAATATTGAAAAGTACCGGCCCTAAAATGGAGCCTTGAGGGACCCCACTGGTGACCGCCTGCCAGCCTGACACAGCGCCATTCACCATAACCCTTTGGGCCCTGCCCATTAGCCAATTGCTCACCCATTGTATGATGTTTTTATTTAGCTGTATGGTGGACAGTTTGTCCAGTAGGATCCTATGGAAAACCGTGTCAAAAGCCTTGCTGAAGTCCAAAAAAATCACATCAGCTTGGTTTCCCTTGGTCGACCATACGGGTGATCTTATCATAAAAGGAAATCAGGTTAGTTAGGCAGGACCTACCCTTCACAAACCCATGCTGGCTGGGACCAATGACTGCTTTGTCCCCCAGGTGCGCCTCAATAAGTTCGAGAACCATCTTCTCCATGATTTTACCAGGCACTGACGTGAGACTGACAGGCCTGTAATTGCTAGGGTCTTCTTTCTGACCCTTCTTGAAAATCGGCACAACATTTGCCAGCTTCCAGTCTACCGGGACCTCTCCAGATTCCCAGGATCATTGAAAAATAATTGAGAGAGGTTCCGCAATGACGTCCGCCAGCTCTTTCAGCACCCGGGGATGAATCCCATCCGGACCCATGGACTTGTAGGGATCCAGGTGGAGTAGCAAATCCCGCACATGTTCAGGGTCGGTTGGGAGTTTGTCATCCCCACCGTCCCGGTCCTCCAGTTCAGGGCACCCTGGGTCCCGAAGCCCATCATCGGCATTGAAGACAGAGGCAAAGAAGGCGTTAAGCGTCTCTGCTTTGCCTATGTCATTGTCTGTGAGGAGACCTTCCCTATCAAGGAGTGGCCCTATGTATTCTTTAGTTCTCCTTTTTCCATTCACATATCTAAAAAAAACCTTTTTATTTTCTCTCACAGACACAGCCAGCTTCAACTCTAGGTGTGCTTTAGCCACACAAATTTTCTTCCTACAAACATGAACAGCATCCCTGTATTCTTTCCATGACACCTGGCCCTCCTTCCAGTAACGAAACACTCTCTGTTTCCGCCTAATCTCCATTAGAATGTTCCTGGTCAGCCACGCCGGCCTCCTGCCCCGCCTGCCTGACTTGCGATATTTAGGAATTGCCTGACTTGCGATATTTAGGAATTAATGAATGATAATGATGTAAAATATATCAAAACCATAAATGGTTTGGCTCATGCATTTTCTAATAACTAGTATATTTTGACTTTTGAACATCTCTACACAAAAGATTACAAAGAATATCTGTTGCTCTCTCAGAGCAGCAGGGTTGTATTATAGAAGTTACAGCACTTTTGATGATGCATGGAATGTATGTATTTGCAGTTCTAAAGCCTGATTTCACCCTTCTTCACCATGCATGTTCCTGTTTACCCATAGCATTTGCTTGTCTTCCATGAGGGAGACATTTCTCAAAAGTGTGTAGTCATTTGGTTGATATAGTTGGACTGAATTCAACTGTTGGCTTACAGGGGAGAGGGCAAGAGAGCTTCAGCATGAGAACTTAGTGATGTGGTGCACTGTCCTGTGTTATGCGATACAATTGTGACTATATGCCTGTACTATGGTCCTCTGTATGAAGTTCAACAAGGCCAAGTGCTGGATCCTGCACCTGGGGCACAATAACCCCAAGCAGAGCTACAGGCTGGGAGATGAGTGGTTGGAAAGCTGCCTGGCGGAGAAGGACCTGGGAGTACTGGTGGACAGTCGGCTGAATATGAGCCAGCAGTGTGCTCAGGTGGCCAAGAAGGCCAACAGCATCCTGGCTTAGACAAGAAGCAGTGTGGCTAGGGAAGTGATTGTCTCCCTGTACTCGGCTCTGGTGAGGCCGCACCTCGAGTACTGTATTCAGTTTTGGGCCCCTCGCTACAAGAAGGACATCGAGGTGCTCGAGCGAGTCCAGAGAAGGGCGACAAAGCTGGTGAGGGGTCTGGAGAACAAGTCCTATGAGGAGTGGCTGAGGGAGCTGGGTTTGTTCAGCCTGGAGAAGAGGAGGCTCAGAGGTGACCTTATCGCTCTTTATAAGTACATTAAAGGAAGCTGTAGCGAGGTGGGGGTTGGTCTATTCTCCCACATGCCTGGTGACAGGACGAGGGGGAACAGGCTAAAGTTGTGCCAGGGGTGTTTTAGGTTGGATATTAGGAAAAACTTCTTTACTGAGAAGGTTGTGAGGCATTGGAATGGGCTGCCCAGAGAAGTGGTGGAGTCACCATCCCTGGAGGTCATTAAAAGACGTTTAGATGTTGAACTTAGTGATATGCTTTAGTGGAGGACTGGTTAGGGTTAGGTCAGAGGTTGGACTTGATGATCTTGAGGTCTCTTCCAACCTAGACAGTTCTGTGATTCTTAATATACACTCTTTGTTCTTCATTACTCAAGACTTTTCTCCTTACTCTGAATTGTAAAATATACTGAAAAATTATTCATATAAGGGCTACACAAAGAAAAACTGTGAGGGTAGTAGTTGTGGTTGATGGTAGAGAAAATTAAGAGCCAATATAAATTATTCATTGAAAATTTTCCCGTGTGTTATCCAAAATGCTCTCTACAGTCTTTTTTGTACACCATCTTGTTTTCAGTAACTCCCCTGTTTTCTGCCTTATTTTGCTTCAAGGAGTTTTGTGTCACTGTAAGCATATCTTCATGTGTAGGGAGAGCAGAGTATCTTGCTTAAGCTCTTCAGCATCATTAGAGGAAGTTTTTACTCTGAACTTGAAACACAGTTCTCTGATAAATAGAAATGAGTCTGAAAATGCCTTTTGAAAATAGTTTGTAATGTATTTTCAGGGGGCTGCTAGGAAGGTAAGACCTCTGATTTTAAACTCTGATGCTCCAAACTCTTTTGTCAAATTTCAGATATTTTTGTAATGGTCTGTGACCAGACAGCGTGTGAAGGAATGAAATGATTACTCTCTCTGCATTTCCTTGTTGTATTTTATTTTCCCATTTTTGTATTTTATTTTTTATTTGTATTTACTAATAGAAAAAAAAAAGACTGGATTTTATGGTGTCTTCTGTCAAGAAATAGGAAAGTTCTTTGTACATATCACACACAACCAAATTAGCTAAAACTGTAGCTAAACTTTTAGCTAAAACAGGCTGAAACACCTATATGAGGTGACACAAGAAAACTATTAACCAATTTAAATTTAGTAGTAAATAGTTCTTTTGAAGCTGAGGGAATATTTTGTGAGGTAGTTTGTAATTGGAATTGGAAATTCCTGAATTGGAAACTGGCCAGGACACCATGGTTAATATTACATGTGTCATGAAAAACTCCAAGATCTGTTTTTTTCTTAAGTGATTTTCCTTCTTCTTAAGATTCAAATTCATTTTTGGTTATATTTTTGAATTGTATTCCAAATGCTACTTAACCAGAAACCTGCTTCTTTGAACAATAATCTAGTGACACTTATGTTCTCCCAGGACATGCACCCTGAAATACTGCTTATTTCTATCATAGACCAATGCCCTGGCAGCCCTTGTGAAGTGCCTTTTATTTTAGGGAAGGGCTAAAGATTTTCATAATGTGGAAAAAAATACAAGAACTGTTATCTTTGAAACCATAATTTTGTAATTCTCTTGCTCAAGATTTTTCACTCTACCTAGTACACATGGACTCAAATTCAAACCAAAGAGAGAGTTATATATTTATTTATTTTTCCCCAGGAAAATTAAAAGGTGTGACGTATGAAAACTATGTTCCCACTCCTCTCCAGGAAAGACTTCTACCTTTCTTTACTTCCTATTCTTATCTTTGGCTTCACCACCTCTGGAAACTGTAAAATAAATTGGAGTGAACTGACAATTGTAAAATGAAGCCAACACTGCCCAAAGTAGGCCATAGGGCAGAGTGCATGAAAACCCTGTCTATGAGGTCTTCTTTATCACCAGCCCATGCAACTATGATGAGGGAAGATTTCTTTTCATCACAAAAGGTCAATTTTCTTCTAAGGAAATCTTTGCCATCCTCACCAGTCTGGCAGATAGCCATGCCTAGCCAAACCACAGATGCTCATGTTCCTGTAACAAGGAGAAGGGTAGTCCCATGCCACTGCTTTCTGGAGCCATAACATCTTTGGGCAGGCGGGTCCCATGGGTGTGCCCTGTGTGTTCCCGTGGGTGTGCCCTGGCTGGCACAGGGGTCTCTACAGGTGTCCATTCTCCTGGAAGACTCAGCCTTGCTGAAGCTGAAAAGAAAAGGAAAGAGGAGACCCCTGGCCCAGTTTTTTGTCTTTTACGTGATAATCACACTAAGCTTGCTGGAAAATAATGTGGGTACTGTTAGTGTTAGGTTAGAGGTTGGACTCGATGATCTTGAGGTCTCTTCCAACCTAGAGATTCTGTGATTCTGTGATAATGAATTTCTGACTTATGAAGAAGTTTCCCAGGATTACCACAGGAAGTGTGAGGCACAGCACATAATATTTTGTCCACTGCTATTTAAATTTGCACCCGTTTTTTACAAAGACTTTCTCACCTGTATGCCAAAGGTGAAGGTATTAAATATGTTCTTACAAATGGATTCATATACTTTATTATCTGCATTTTCCTTTTATTTATGCTGTTTTCCACATAAGTACTTATACAGTAGGGTAGGGTAGATTAGAGTTTATTTTAAGTGGATCAAATATTGTAATGTACACTATATAAGTCTATAGGGTGTTTTCACAAGAAATTGCAGACTTGCCATGAGTAGCATATGAGAGCATCAGGGATTTTGTGTAGCGCTACTTATTTTACCAGGGATATAATGCCAGCAAAGGTCAAAATGATACTTGGAACTTTCACAAAAATGTCCTATGATTTTTTTTCTTTTTTTTTTTTTCTTTTTCTTTTTTGAATTTTCCACCTCTTTCATTCTGTGCATTCTTCTGGATATTTAGGTCTGAAAGCTGATGGTCTTTGTCACCCTTACTGTTTAATACTTGGTCCCCTCACAAATACTTTCATGCTCGGGCTATTAGATCAACTGAAGCTGGTTCTAAGAATGCTCTGTCCACCCTACAATGAACAGTTTGTTCCCATTCAAACCACTAGAAATAAGTATTCGAGGACATGGGAAGATTTTGCACTGGACAAAGCTTTAATTAACTGTTGCATACATATGGACAAGCTCAGGGGGAAAAGTACAGTCAGCCAAGAGCTGTATATGAAGAGAAAGGAAACAGATTTGGGTTAAATGATATTGCTTGCCGATCTGTATTATGGAAGATAAAGAAAGCTACATTCAAGAAGAGTATGATAATAATTTTAGGTATCTTTTCTACTGTTGTCAAGGTTCTCTGTTCATTGATGGTGAACTGTCTGCCAGCATTTTCTGCTACTTAATTGTCAAAAACAGGTCAGAACAATTCTCTGATGAAAAAATCTAAAACGTAGAATATAATTATGTATTTTTTACTGTACAGAAAAAAGAGGTTAACCACCACCAGTAAATAAAACAGGCCAGACATTTTCCTTCAGTTCTGAAGCCAAATTGGCTTGACATATCTCACATTCCCATAGCTAATCTCTCCCAGCTACCCAAAACAAGGTGACTGTATTTTAACTACTGGGAATGGTCCCAGGGATTTTACTAGTGATTTAAAATCCCATGTAGCAGTGTTTGGTCTGGGCCCCAAGCCATGCTTAGTTAGCTAATAGAGATGTAACCTAAGGCTTTTTGGGTTTTTAGTCATATATGGTCAAGTGTAACCACTATACACACAGCCAGAATTGCCCTGACCTACAGAGGAGGCTGAAAACCAACAGAAAAATGCTGCTTTAGTAGCCATTTTTGGTACAGTTTGTGTAATAGTTTGATGAAAGGGAAACTGATTAGGATGGTCTTGTACAATGACTTTGAACTTGAACAATTTCCCTGCTATTAATCCGTAACTTCAAATGCCTAGTTGATTAATCCAAATTATGAATGATTACTAGGGGTTTCACCTGAGATATTCAAACAATTTTACCTCTCACAGACATTGGCAGTGCTTTGATACAAGAAAGGTGACAGATGATTCTACCTCTTCAGAGACAGAGAAGGAAAACAGGGTAGTTACCATCAACTTTTAAGAGAAATAAGATTTTTATAAATACATGTAGTGCTTATACAAAGCATCAGTCAGACTGTGTGACATACTTTGGCTTGTTTATTGCTGAAATAAAGGTGAAGCTTATAAATGCAAAGACCTTATTTTTAAACATCACATCACAGTAGATAGTGCAGATGGAAGGTTATGCAAACTTCAATATGCTTTAGTAAAGATACTTTACTGAAGGACTTGCATCTATCTCCATGTATGTATTTTTTCCCCCTCTTTGATCATGTGATCTGCATGTTCTGCAGATACATTGATGATCAAAGAATTACAGATTCTCTTTCTCTCAAAAATCTGCAGAAAGGAAGATTCTTCATGAAATGTAGGAAATCCAGAGCTCTTCCGGAGCTACTCTTTTAAATGAGTTTACTTTCTGACCAAGGAGTAATGTAGACCCCTCTGAAGTCAGTGATAGATACAGGAGAAAGAAAACCCTTGCTGTGTATTATCATGTAAAGAATTAAGTATTTACATACTGCAGTAAACAAACACCTATTTAATATCTATCACAATTAAAATATATTACAAGTAAACCTATAAATCACTAAGGTTATCACAACTATACCTGGCTTTAGAATAGGGAATTTTCACATGTACTTAGATTTTGAAATGCAAAGACAGGCCGTGTAAGAAACTTTAAGAATAAAGTTTAATCTTTTGTGCAGGAATATTTCAAGTGATATTACAAAGATGTAATGTAAAGGATGAAGTCTAGTTAGGAGAACTCTCATGAGACTATATTGCGATAATAAAGAGCACAGGTGATAACTTTTGTATCTTTTCAAAACATTTAAAGTTCTGTTTGAGAGCAGTAAGATAAAAACAAATAAAGCTGGAAAAACAAAAGCTGGAAGAATTAAAACCAGCATGTGTGACAAGGATTTAAAGATAAGCATTACTGTGATTTTATAGTCACGAAACTAGGGATAATGATTTTATATGGCTGAAATCCTGCAATTCTTCTTCAGGGGTGTCTCCCTCTGACTTTGGCAAGTTTTTTATACTTGATCTACAAAGGCATGATCCAGCCCCATGTAGAAATATAATAGAACACTGAATTAATTGCCAAAGACGAACTGATGCAAGTGGTATGTGTTTTATGAAGGATAGTATAATGCTTTGTATACAGTATAACATAAAATCATATTAGATTTTGTAAATGTAATAGTAAAATTAAAGAAAAAATTGGTAGTTAATGTCACAAAAAAGGCAGTTTGTTATTCCTACTGTCCTATAAAACACGAAGGAGAGACAAATTTTGTTTCTAAGCTATCTGTAAATTCAAATAGTATAACTTTATTCTGCAAGAATCTCTTTCATATGATGACTTCAAAGCCATTAGATGTATATATATATATATATATATATATATATTTTTTTTTTTTCCTCCTGAGAGATTTATCTGCATTTGTGGAAATTCCTTCACATCAAAAGAGTGCAAATGTCCAGTGATGCAGCTCACTATTTTACACTGCCAGAACACCTCATCGTTTTTAACACCCGGCAGTTGTTTCCTGTTAAGGCTCTAACCACTTTAACAAATAGTACATCCAACAGGCCTTATCTGTAGGTCAAAGCATTGAGGGTTGTATGTCCATACTATGCATGTTTTGGAGGAGTTTATTTTGGACTAGCCTTATCTGCTTTTGTGGACTGAAAACTCATTCTAGTTGCATTATGTTACTTGATCTTCTGAAGCATGACTTTTGGTTTAGTTATGTTGCAGATGAATCCATTTGTTGTGCTCTAAGACCACTCCATAGTATGAATTGAGGACAGAAAGTGGGGATAGCTGCTGCAAATACATGTCTAAAGTGTGATACTGGTTCCTGAAGCAATACTGCTGTTATATGAAGTTCTCTTGCCAGTCTCATGACTTTTGGGTAGATTTTCATTGACCAGAAGAAAAACCTTTTCTATGTGAGCTGGAAGAGCTGCCTTCCTATGGATCCTATGGATATTTGTAAAAATGTTTGCAGCTCACTGTTCTCCTGGAACAGAAAAACTTCATGATCTTTTCTTTGTCTTCTGAAAGATCTTTTTTCAAACAATGTACCAATTATGGATATGAAGGGCAATAACAGCTACCTTCTGAAGAAATACTCTAAGAAATGTGTGGATAAAACCAGGGGACTGGAGCAAATTTTCCAAAAATTAGCCAAGCGGTAATGATGCAATTTACTTTTATAAGACAAATAAAAAGGCAAGGCAAGACAAGAAAAGACGCTGTTTTGTGAGTACAAAAATTAAAAAGCCAGATTTCCTGTAGATTTCTGCCTTCTGGTTAGAGATTTTGGCATCTAAAGAGGAGTAGACTCTAGCTGAAGTTTCTCCCATTATAGGGTCATTTACAGGAACACTTGTGGGACCTTTCTGATGTTTGTTCATACTTCTCAGCCAGAGTATCTGTGAAATACATCCTTATGCAAACACAGAGTCTGCCCAAACAACCCTCTTTTTTTATGGTAACTTTTAATAACACCCATCCTACAGTGTGAAAATCTTTTTTTCAAAAGGATAGGAAAACTGGGGTAATTTTTATTACAGTACTACTAAGCATCCATATTAAGTATATACATATATTTAAATAAACATGTTTCACTTGTGCAAGAAAATTCTAATATTCAGAATGATTTTTATTCAAGGGAAAAATAAAGGCACTTCTGTGAATGTACTTTCTTACCTTCATTTTTCAGAAAGGTGGTAGGCTAATATAATTAAATTAACTTCTGTTGGCTTACTAAAGACAGATGCACTGTGAAGAATTTTGATTGTTCATAAAATGAAACTCCAGAAAAAATAAATGTGTGTGAAAGAAAGTGGCTCTGTAATGGAGATTTTTTGGAATTTGACTGGGAGGGCTGTAAGTGGGAGTAGATTGAAATATTCTCTCTTCCTGGATATGAAGAGGCTATATAAGAAGCTATACCAAATTAGTGGAAGATCCAAGAAGCATAGTTCTCCAGGAAGCATGGTTCCTTTTTCATGTTTACACTGCAGATGAAGGGCATCTCATACACATGTGCATGCACATATACGTGCATGCACACAGACACATAGTATGTTTCTCTGACTTCATGCAAGAAAGACTGGCTGTTACAAGGAGCTGAGGTGTAGCAACAAGTGTGGGGCATAGCTCTTTCCCCCAGCTCCTTTTGCAACCTGATAGCAGGTGGCAGTCAAGGTGTACAAGCTGCTGATGTTCATCAGCTCTTGCTGCCCAGCTCCACATGGACATGGCCATGATACAACTAGAATGATCCCTGACTCTGTCCAGGATTTTTCCTTATTTTGCTTTGAACTTTAAACAGTCATAGCCATTGCTTTCTGTTATATCCTTTGGTCACAGAATCATTTAAGCTCTGCTGAGGTATGATTTTTTTTTTTTTCTCCGCAGGCTGACACATGAAAACATGATTTTCATAAATTCCTAGTACAGCTAAGTGTTGAAAGGTCTTTCTTTCATTTACTCCTGCTAATACTTGATGTTAAAGAGCAATAGCTCCAATAATAGTAGAATTTGACAATGGTAATCACATACTCATTGTTTTCATCTTATCTGTCATTGCTATAAGGCATTGATTCTTATCCATGGTGCAACTTTATTGGTTGTTAACATTATGAGGATGCAAGCCAAGTGAACTTTGTAGCTAACCACACTTTTTCTTCAGGAACATATTTTTTTAAGAAAATAAATTCTTCCATTTGTTTTTGTTCTCCATAATCAGACTTTTTTTCACTTTTTAATTTCCAAAGGTTTTCCTTTCTTCATTAAAAAAGCTTGAAGAATTTCCTCTAATTAGTTTCTAATGGCAAACAACATCTTGACCTCATTTGTCGGAAAATGCAGAACTGAGTTCTGTATTTAACAAGGGAATACCACACATGTATGATTAATGTATGGCACTTTCCATGACCCGATTTGACTCCCTTTGTGAATATTTAATATATATAGCATTGTGTTTTCAATCTCAGATGACATAAAAGTGAAGAGCTCTTAGCGTACAGTGCTTCATCTTATCAAATAAGCAATAATAAATGAAAATCAGTTTCAAGATATTTTTACATTAATTACAAAAATAAAATATAAACAAAGATGGTAGAAAAGACATATATTCAATCCCTCTATATCCCTCACTCTTGAGCATTCATCTTAAATCTAAACAGAAATATGCTGAGACAAAGAAAAGGTGGGAATGCAGAGAGATGTGCATATAAAAAAAATAAAAATCCCCTTGCAGGCAGACTGGGATGCCCTATTACATCAACAGTAATAATTGAGTTGACCTGAACAAACCCATGTCATTTGGGGCCTCTAATCTATTACTAATTTTCCTGCATCTCTAGGATGGGGTCAGCTTCTCCAGAATATAAAAACCTCACTTGATGGAACAACTTGGATACCGTAAAATATAAATACATACCCCTTTGTCTTCTACAGCATACACTGTTCTGCAGGAGAGTGATATCATTTCATAGTCTTCACCTTTGTGCTCCCCAGCCTTGGAACAAAGCCATGCATGCTAGTCGGACAAAACTCTCATTGAAAGCACTGGAATTTTGCTGGAGTCTAACATTAAGAACCAGCTCTTGTTTTGTCTCAAGTACAAAAGGACAAGGAGGATTCCCACTGTTTTTTATTTAACATGAGGCCACATTATAATGCTCAGACCTATCCATATCCTCCTCTGAGCAGCAGGGAGACTATGCAGTCTCTGTATCCTTTTCGAGGGTCAGTCTTGCCTCCATTGAGCCTGTGCTTTCCAAATGGCTTACGCACCTTCAGGAACGAATAAATAATAATAAGACTGGTGTACGCTTTTGTATTAGCGCATAGGTGTCCACACTGTAAGATTGGATTTTCTCTGAAATTTTCTTATTCAAGGACTGGCAAGGCTCTGCTCCCTTCATTCACTTAGTGGATCAAAGCTTCATACACTGGTTTATTTCATCTTAACTCAACATGGTTTAAATATGGGCACTCAATACTCAAATTCAGGTGTAGCTGAAGATCATGCCACTGTCAGTGTAATTTGATGCTAATCAGTAATTTGTTGCTGCATCGGTATAATTTGTTGCCTTGTGGTCATATAAACTGACTCAAAGTCAGAGATACATGATATTTGTACACAGTATTTAATAAAAATTAGATATTACTTTTTATTATTATTATTTTTTATTTTTTTTCAGTGAACTATAGCAGGAACAAGAACAACGGTAAACAGATAAAATATTGGCTTTGTAGGTGTCAGTGACAAAATTCCCAGTCATTGTAGTATGGTCAGATTTTTTCCATACATGTAAATTTCGTAAAATATGTTTGTAACGATATGCCTGTATCTACCTGCAAGTGTGTTGTTGTTGTTTTTGTTTTAACCTTTTCTCATTCCTATCAGATAATATTTATTTTAAGGCTAAATATCTTCCCCAAATGTAGACTTATTGAAACGAATAACAACAGAAACATGTGGATCAGAAAAAATAATCAGATAAAACAATGTGTAATGGTTTGAGAAGGCCACTTAATAGATACAGATTTTATTAATGGTCATTTTATCAATGCAATGTGCCTATGGCATAATACATCCTTAACAGCACAGAAGAAAAACTAACTGCATGTGCAGGAGGTGAAATATGAACGTGCTGTCGCAGAGTCATTTTCAACAGCAGTTTGTTATATTTCCACACTTGATTTTTAATATGAATGGTGTGCTGTATTTTGAGGTGTGAAATGTGAACTACAGATGCAATGAGAGACTGAATGATCCATGAGCAAGCTTTGTGCAACTGGATCCTTGTGGCCTTCAGCTGGATTCAGGGGACAGGGCCTCTGGACAGCAATGTGGAAGACTGGGATTAGGTTACTTGACAGGAAAGCTTTAAAATGCATTTTTGGGGGCCATGGAGATCCTATAAGTGCTTGTTCTGGGCACTCATAATAAATCCCTTGTAAGGAAATATTATGTGTCTGTCTCTGACTAAATAAAATCAGTTTTGTGTGGAGAAAGAGCCACTGCAGGCCTTCAAAGTTATAGTGGCACCTACATTTTTAAGCCAGTCTTTGAAAACTGAAAACTTTTAAAACCTTTCACTCTATCTACACTCAGCAATCAGAATTATTACTTATTCTTTTACTTACTTTTAGTGTTTCACTGTGGCTTACAGATGTTTATATGCAGGATGCTGCTGCCTCAGAGCTTGCCACTGGAATGGATTTTGTGTAATATGCTGACTTGTAAAATATAAATTCAGAGTAAAGCTGATGCTCCCATATAGACCCAGCATCTAACAGAGATATCATGCTAACAGAAATGAGAGGCACAGTGAATTCATATTTTGCAAAACTCCTTAGACCACCTTGAGTTTTAAAGGTTGTAAATCAGCTTTATGTTACATTGCACAAGGAACAACTCCCTAGACATCCTTTTCTGAAATAATCTCTTTTCATGTCAGGATAATGTTAGTTGGTATTTTTTATTATAGATGTGAATAGAAATGTACCTGGTCTCTATTACTGTACTGCTAGGTCAAAATTCATCTTAGACCAACTCTTCCTGGGTGATTAATGGACACTACAACGACAGATATACTAGAATCGTGTCTCTGACACAGCAGAGTGACAACGGTATGCTGTTAAAGACACATTGCTCCAGAGTATTAAATGACTAACACTTGACACAATATTTATTCACTTGTCGTTTATCATTCCTGAAATGTTTCAGGGAATATCTTGGCATTCAAGAATCTTGCAAGAGATTAGTATTTTAAAGAGATTTCTCACTGAAAGTGGTTCATTTCTGCTTGTGCCTTTTATTCCATCTCTCTGGAGGTCATTACATGGGTTCCATAAGACCTCCTTGCATACATAAAGAGCTTCATGTTGCCTTTCTGCTCTATGATCCCATCAGATCCAATGGGAGGGGTCTTAAGTACAGACTGTTGATAATCACTATTGAGCTCAGTGGCATGCTGTCACTCCACTCTGCAGCATCAGTATGATGTTGTCTTCATAACACCAATACTAAAGCAACTGAGAATATATTGAGGGTAATAGAGATTTTGCCTATTGCTTTGAAAGAGTGCCAAAGGGACTAATAAAAAAGTTATGGACTTGTCTCATGCTGCCAGTCTCTCTAATGTGGCCTTGCTCATACTCCTGTTTACAATTTTTCTGTGCACAAAGAACTACAGCAATACAGTCTAGTCTTTATATTATTATTATTATTATTATTATTATTATTATTATTATTATTATTATTATTATTATTATTATATTTTATTTTTCCCCTTACCTGGCTTTTCCTTCCTTTAAAGATACTGTGTGAGGGCTGCAGTGCAAGGACAGCTTGCTGAGGTGGGAGTTGGAAGATTTTTTTCTGACTTGTACCCAAACAGCCTCTCTTAGATAGCCAGTAACCATTTAGGCTGATAAGATCACTGGACGTAGCTGTTTGCTGCTAGCTATTAAACTAGCTTCCTAGTTTTCTTTTATTTCTCTGCTACAGTGCCCCAGGCTTTATGTCATCATTTTTTTTCCTACCCACAGCAGCTGATTCCTTACTGTATTATTTCTGCCTTGTCTTTACTGAGTTTCTGATTATTTCAAGTAATGAGTAACCTATTTCAAGTGATCAAGACTTCTCCAAACACTCATGTCCATAGTACAATAGTGCCAACTACAGAAAGCTTGTTCTAGAATGGAAGTGCAAAATAGCAAAATGGAACAAGATTATTCTTCCTATAAAACTTCCCAGAGATTAGTTTCCTTGGGTTTCTTAGCATGTTATGGCACTTCCTACAACTTTGAATACTGTGTTCTTTGATTATATTATCATGAAATTTAATTGTTTGATACAACTAATTTAAGAAGATACTAAGGAGGTGTTTGGAAGAGTGCAAAATGAGAGCCAGTTCCAATAGACATATCTCACAATATAAATAGATTCAAGAGAATAATGGCTTCAGCTGTGCTGAGATTCCTTAGTGGGTTAAACAAGCATGACTGTGATGGATTATAGCCTGAGTATGGTAACACTATGTAGAATAACCACTTGGAATAGAATTTAGGAAATCTTCCATAGTTATATATAATATCTTGATTGCCTTGAAGTTTAGGCATAATATGAGAGTAACGCTTTCTTATCAGATTTGTCTTGTATGCTAATGTACTGATGGCTGTAGAACTTTCAAATACAAAAATGACAAGGGCTATATAGCTAAGGTCTTTAGTTCAAAGCCATTTCCACTTTACTAGAACATTACAGTCCTGTGAGCTGCAGTGATGGCTAATGGATCTTCACATGCCATTACTAGATATTTGGAAAAATATATATATATATTTGGAGAGAGGAAGAATTTTATGGAGAATGCTTGATTTTTCCTACCAATTTTTCAGAGAACTTTTTATTTAAGTGTATGGGTTCTTACCCTCACTTAATTACACTCTGAGTTGCAAATAAAAACAAAGACAGAATCTCCAGGAGAAACTGCATTATTGTTTTATTTTATTTGTATAAATTACAGAAAAATTAACTGTTTACGTTTTTGAGCCTCAGTGTGACTTTGAAGGTTAAAATCAAAGCTGAAGTCATGTGATTTTATCTCTGGATTTAATTTAGGAGTGCTCAAACCTCTTCTGCAAAAAATCATTGTTCTGGTACAATATCACATACATAATTTAACATCGTAACATGATGCAATACCAGCTTCATGTTGTCATATTTTGGATCAAATATCATACAAACACTATTATGTAAATGTAATAGAAACACTGAATACTAGAGATAATGAGAATACCTCAGGGTATATTTTATGGTAGCAGGATTGTTGTTGTCCTGTTTTAATACTAGCAGTTAACCAAATGTTGCAATTCTTCAGGGTGTTTCTCTTAAAAATAAGGGTAAAGCTGGTGGTAGAACTAGACCTCACTGGTGGATTTAGGTTTACAAGGAATGCACAAATTTCTGCTCCTCCGCCTGCAGGACAATGTAGCCTGTTGTTTCTTGGCACGTGCTCTCACAGTCCTGTAACACCACATTCAGGTGGTGCCTTCAGGCCATTCCCACAGCCCAGTCCCTCTCTGTCTCCTGGGTTGGCTTTTATACTCTCTTTCCCTTTCTTTCACAGACAGTTGAACATAGATAAAAGTATTTGTAGTAAAAGATCTGCTCTCATGTTGTCTTCCTTTTGGGCAGTGGTCCATTACTGTTCTGGGGGGAATACGAGGCTCATTTTCACTACCTTTTTCCCTAAAGTAATTTCAGTAGATTCTCACATTTACTTTTGAAAAGTATGGCAGGTTTACCCACTATCATCAGTGTGTTTTAAGTCAAGACAGAACAGTATTAATCTTTCTTTCTTAAGGGAGTGACCTAACAGTTCTTAGACAGATGAGCAACTCTTCCAAAATACCAGTCTGACTCATCACTTTCTGCCCACATAGCCCCCTTCTAGTTTCATTTGGTTTACTGCCATGTTTTACTTCCTGTTTTTTTTTTTTTTTTTTTTTTTTTTCCTTTTTACTTACTGTTCTAAGTTATCGTATATTGTTTCTACAAACTGTAAACAGTGGCAGGGTTTCCACCTAAGAAACTTCTGTGGTGGATGGTACGTAGGGACAGTTTAAGCAAAGCAGGATTTACTCTGGCAAAGGTAAAATAGATTATAGGAGGTTCAAATTAACATCAAAATCCTGCGGGGCCTTTTTTTTTTTTTTTTTTTTTTTCCCTGGGAAGCATTAAATAAGACTGTCCCCCAAACAGACAGATGGTCATCCCAATTAAGAAGCATATTTCCCTGTTATTTTTACAATACAGTCAAGGCAAATATTCCATCCCTTTCCCCATTTGATTACAGCAGCTCTTTTTCTGTCTTTGTGTCTCATTGCTCTGAGAATGCTCACCTCCCCAGACCACTGTCACAGGCCACTAGTCTGTGACAAAGCTCAGTCTCAATCTCCCACAAAGCTGAAAGAGGGAAAGAGAGGGAAAGTCACAAAAGAGCCCAAAAGAGCCCTTTTTTTTTTTTTTTTTTGGGGGGGGGGCTTTGCTTTTTTCCTCACCATGGCTGTAATGGGGACTGTGCATAGCACAGGAATGAGTAAGATGAGAGCAGGAGGAAGGAGACAGCAGCAAAGCCTCAACTCAAAATGCCATGGCTGAACACGTCACATCAGGGATGCTCCTGTTGCTTCTACCTTTGCCATTCCTGCCCCATTTGCCTCTCCTGTATTGCTGCCACTTCTTACCCTATCTGCACTGTTTTTTCTTTAATCCACATACTTTCTGAAAAGTGCTGAGGAATTTGTTACAATAAAAAGGATTTTGCTTCTAGCATTTTCTCTGTCTTCACAGTGTCTGTTCTAAATTATTCAGGTATTTTCGTATGGTGTTCATTTATATCTTCTCTTTGGCAGTATGTATTGTCTACACTTTCCTTCTTCTTTCTCTCTGGATTGAAATTTAACTAATATTTGCATGTTTATAATTTGAGGAGAGGAAAGAAAAATGCAGAGGTATCTTAGAGCATTTTGTTTTTCTGCCTTCACACATAAGAGATAGATCCTTAATAAACAACCATGTAAGACCCATTAACCCAACTATTTCAGGACTTTTCATTCAAATAGAAGTTATATTTGGCTTTTTTTTTTTTTTTTTCTCCAGTTTTTGGAAATATAACAATAATCAGGAATTATGTTTACAGGAATAATTAACTAAATATTAGAGAATTTTATCCAGATATTTTCAGTGGACTAACACCTCAAAGGTTCTTTAATGCTGATGTTGTAGTTTAAAGGCAGCTAAAACTAATTCGTTACCACTAATTAGACAGCCTGAATTTCATAGGACACTGTGACAGAGTAGAAAATCCACCTGGGAATCTGAGGCTGGGGCTGTTGCCTACACTCACCTTTAGGTTCCTTAGGGGTATTGCTTAGTGACTGATACTTTCACTTGTCATGTTTAGATCTGTGGACCTGTTAATACAGAATTTAGCTGCAGTGAAGACATATTATAGACCAAGTCAGGTCTGTGACAGACCCCAAGAATCAGAGACTTCCAAGTATTCTCACCTCCTTTCCTTCCTCCTATGAAATAGTTACTGACTGTCTTTACTGGCAGAGGGAGATAGGGCTAAATAGTTAAGGTTTGATACAGCTGTGGATGAGAATGCTTCAAATTTTAGATGTCTCTATAGTTTTTCTCTGCAAGTTGATTTGCTGTACTTGCTGAGAACTGCCTCTCTCTCATGCTGCTTGATTGGTGATGCCTATCTCCTCTCTGTATCTCACTGGCATCTCCTGCTGAGCTTCACTGTGGAACTTTACCTGGCAGACATTCATAGAGATCATCTTCCAACAGGGTGAAGCCAGTCACAAGCTTCCAATGGTGTTTGCACATTTATCCTCCCTTTTAAAATGTTATAATGTTACAGCACCCAACAAGGAAGAAGAAAACTGAGATAAACTTCTTTATCTTGTTAATGGTCAGTGGCAGAGTTGTACCAGCATAAATTCAAATGATGGCATTTTTTCGTCAGTTGTGTACTACTGTTTTCCTCAGCCTTCTCTTGTCTTCATGACTAATCATCTTGAGACTTCTGGGCTAGGATACCTCAGTGCATCTAATGGGTCCATTGCTGATGATATTCAAAGTGACATCACCTTCATTTGTAGCCATTTCCTTCTAATCAGAAAGATAAAGATACCTTCTTGCTTTGTTCAAGATAGAGAGGCAGGGGAAACAGTCTGTTTCCTTCTTGAAGACAGAATGGGAGAGAGACTAATTTACTTCCGGCTGATGCGTTTGTCTGGGAAAAGCCCCTGTTGATCTTCTGCCTTTCCCCTGCCAAGGACCTTCTCCAATAACAGTTTCATTCAACATTAAGAACAGCTACACACAGACATAGAGTATATCTATTTTATTTTGTCTCTTTAATCAAAGATTGATTTGTATGTTATTAATCTGATTATTGCCAATTTCCTTATAAGGCAACACAGTTTAAAATTCTAAATGAGATATTTATATTTATCATTCATGCTTTTATATTTAGGAGCTTAAATATGATTAGTTTTCTAGATGTTCTTTCTGTACATATACTTCTAGGCTATAGTTTTATGCAGGAAAATATGATCATAATGCATTTATAACCTTAACTTAAGTGAAGCAGTATGTTTTTTGGATAAGTTCTGTTAGTACTTAGCTTTACATGGTGGAGAACATGACTTGTCTAAGTTCTTTTTCTTTTTTTCTTCATAGTTTTATGCAGTTAGTTGAAGTCAGTCCTGGAGTAACTCCATTAAATATAATGAAATTAACTTCGGCATTGGTTTGGCACAGTGTGTTTCTATTTTAAAGTGATAAATTGTCCATAAGAAGCATAATCTTTTATTTTGCATGTGGTTAATTTCACAAGAATGGCAACAATCATTTCTGAGGCTCAGCATCCTTGAAAGTATCTTTGTGGATCATGCTGAGAATGAAAAATATTATGGATACATAGCATCAAAGGCACCAACATAAAGCTATAGTTTAAAAAGTCAGCATTCCTGTGGTATTAAAAGGAATTCATCTGAGGAAAATGGCAGAAATCATTCCTCTGAGAGGAGCAACACTGAACAAATGTACGCATGTTAAAATGTCTAAATGTTTTACTGTTGTCTATAATTGAATTAGGTTCCAAGTGAGTGAAGGGAAAATAAGACTGTTTGAGAAAGAACAATCAATCGTACTAGTCAATGAAGGATCAAAGAAGGAATGTGAAAAACAAATGAGCCTGTGGCTCTAATTCACCTGAAAATAAGGGGACACTGGTCATAATGCCATCAAAGAAGACTTTTTTTCAGAAGAGCATCCAGGGTATTTTTACACGTACAAGTGTATCTTTGACAGGGAACTATCATCATTTCTTGTGAGTGCAATGACCAAATCAATAGTTTATTAAAAAGACATAAATAACCTAATTTCACACTGGTGCCTTATGTGGTTTCCTGACCATGCCAAGGAACTCTGTACAGAAATCAGGACATACAATGACATTCCTAAAGGCTAGATTCAGTGCAGAATTAAAATGCTTTAGTAAGTGCTTTTATTTACTGACTGAGCCATGAATTATGTCTCTGTTTTCAACACTCTTTCAACTGAGCAAATAAGGAACAGAGTTGTTAAGCTCCTCTCTTTCCCATTTAACTATTGCAACATAGGCCCTAGGACTTAGACTCTGTGATAAACCCATTGGACATCCTGAACTTACCTTGCTCCTGTGGTAGCTTTGTTCCACTTTGTGAAATTCATTAATAACCATGTAAAGACCACCAAGGCTAATAGTAATAGCTGTCTAGTCCAATGGTTAGTCCATTTCCTAGGGAGATGCAATGCCTGAGTTTCTGTTCTTGGTCCAAAATGTACTTACTGAAAATAGAAATCCAATAGAAGTTGTAAAAGTAAAATAGAATGAAAATGAATAAAAAACAGATATTATAACTATCTTATATGGTTGTTTTTGAGTGGAAGTTTTTTGTTTGGTTGGTTGTTTGTTTTGTTTCCTGAAAAGCATTTCATTAGCTTAGTCTAAAAGGCTGAATGAAATGTTTCTTACAGAAACAAACAATATTTTTGTTTATTTGTTTGGATTCATTCCAAACATTATTTTGTTTTTGATTTATTTTTTTCTAAAGCCGTGGACTTCAAAGTCTGTTCTTCACAAGTTCCTATTACAGACAAAATCATTTGATCATAGAATTTAGGTCAAAAGTGACCTCTGGAGGCCATCTAGACTGGTCTCCTGCTTGAAGCAGGACTAACTTCAAAGTTATGTCAGAGTGTTGGGGCCTTTTAGCAGTGATTTATCTAGTTAAGCTTTAAAAATCACCAAGAAGAGAGATTCTCCTTAATTGTCCTTAGAAAAGATTATTAGCTCCTAATATCTTTATTCAAATGTTTTGGCCCAATATGTGATATAAAGTTGTAATGATGAGACAGTCTATCTCAGATGGTAGCCATCAAGGATAATTTTACCTTGAAAATGTTTGGGTCTCTATACAATATGTCCTCTGCCTTGTGCTTCAGGATGGAACACAGACTATCAGCTCTGGGTCATGAAGGAAGTTCCCTCTCTAAGCCTAAAGAACTTCCCTAAGTTTTTAGTTGCCCTCTGATCTTCCACATTTGCAGACTGTTTTTCAAAACAAGCTTGCAGAAAACTTCCTGTTCCATTACTTTGAAGTGTTTTGATTATATTTCTCCTCATACAGGAGTGCTTGTATGACTTTACTGCATGAGTTCATTTTATGCTTACTGTATAAATTAAGATTTGTTTTGATTTTGAGCCAGGTAAGTCACCATTTATTTGCGTGTCACAAAATATTTATCTGTGTTTCCAGAAATTGCATTGTAATCAGCCCCACTGTTTATTTTGAAATTCATTCTTCATTCATTTGTTTGTGACACCAAGAAAACAAAACAAAACTACAACAACAAAAACAACAGCAAACATCCAACAACTTATGGGCTTCTGCGAACATTTACCAGGTGAATTGAGTAAGATAATGGTTTGCCTCTGCCTCATAGTCAGAACTTTATTTTTCGATTTCTGTTCTTGAGCAGATTTTGATTTTGATCTTTTTGGAATTTCTACAGAAAATCACATGAACTCTGCAAAAAGGTTACTTTCTTTGCAAGACATGGTTCCCCCCTAACCTGATAACCTTGTGTTGCAACTGCCTCCACATTGATAGTGTCAGCTATTGCAGTCTCTACAGTTTACGTACCTTTATATTCAAAGTTTCTGACTTCATACCCATTTTGTAACAGATATATCTCAGTCCTTGTATTTGCAGAAATTTCAGTTTCCAGTTCCATTTCATTAACACTGAAAACACGGAATAATTTTTTCTGAAAATCAGGTCAATTTCTTACAGTGACATTCTTTTAACATTATATTTCCTAAAATAATTTCATTTTTAATTAAACTCTTTTTTAACCTTCACATTCACACTACCTAGTTCAATTGATTAGTTTTGTTAAGTAATGGTCAACAAAGTCAACTGCCTACTCTGCTTTAAAAGGAAATGTGTCTTTCCTTTCTGATTTGCTATTTCTTCTCTTTCCTGGTACCATACAACCTATATGTGAAGTCTCTTCAAAATTTGCCTTTATTTTTCCCGGCCAAGGAAATATATCTTCAATCCTCTTGCAGTTCTTGTTTTGAACAATTGGGTCATTCTCCATATGACTTTTCCAACATTTTTTGAATCAGTGAATAGGCCGAACTTTAGGAATAATTTTTCTTGATATTCTTAGTGTCTGCCATCCTAACTTTGAGCCCCACACTAGAGATACCAGAACCTTAAATCCTGTATTTGATTTCTCATGGATTTTGAGTAAACTGTTTTATCTCACATACCATTTACATTTGTTGGCTTCCTGTAATACTTTATAAAGATATTAATTTTATTGCTTCTTATTCTGTCTTTCTCTTCTACTCTGTTCCAGTTCTCAAGTCTAATTGAGAATAATTTTTAATAATAATTGAGAATAATACTTTTGTTGGTCTTGAACATCTGTATGTTGGTCATTCTCAACATATGGCCCAATTTGACAATGGAGAAAATCTAGTAGCTCACTGTCAACACAAAAGAAAGCATCTCTTTATGTTCTTTGGATTCTTAGTGACAGCTCTGTTTCTTAACTTTATGTTTAACAGATTCAGCTGATTAAGTAAGCTGAAAATTATTTTTTTCCCGAGTTAGTTTTCTGTGAATTTATTAATTTGAATTTTCTTGCTGAAATACCAGCTGAGCACTGGATTTGGAGAAAAGGACGTGATAGCATGTAGGAGATGGTGGCAAGTGAAAGAGTCTTCCTCTGCAGCGATAGGGAATTTTTGATCAGACAACGTAAAGGAACTGCAAATTCCACAGATCTTCTTTGAAGATTGACTGTGCTTTTGTCTTAGATTTTTTTTTCCCTTTCTAACTCATTGTGTCACTCCATAATTACAATCTGTGAAATAAAAAAAAATAATTTTGTCCTTCCTTGCTCTCATTCTTTTAGCTTTTTTTCACCCACAGTTATCTTTCAAAATTCCTTCTCAAAGGTTAATCTTACATCCCTTCCACCATGACATACAAAACCTTTTTTTTTTTTTAAATTTTAAAAGTCTTTTGCTTTTTTTTATTTGTGTTTGGTTTTGTTTATCATGTCCCTCAACAGAATGTAGATTTCAATTCTGGAGGCAACTAGTCCTTGATGTATGTTTGCTCTGTGTCATTTTCCACAATATTGATCATATTACCCATTAAATAACTTTTATAGTCTCTTCTTCAGCTATTCTTATCTCCTCTCTCATAGTCTTCTTTATATGAGTATCCTCTGCAATTTTAATGATACATTTTAAAGTTTCAAGCCTGTTAATCTGCTAAAACAGTCTTTATTTTGTCTGTCTTTGATATCTTATAACTGACTCAAGTCTTTTTTATGTGGTTCATGCATGTTGCAACTCACTTTTTCACTCTTACTTGCTCTTACAAAACAGTGGCCTAAGTCACAACTGGCTTCCATGAGACTTTCAACAGTCTGAAAACTCCCATCTCTTGAATCCATAAATATACTGAGTTGATCATAACACTTAAATTTTTCTTCATTGACTTTGTTTAGCAATTTTAGATCTCAAGTGAGTTTATTGACTCCAGTTTCTGATCAATAAAATGTGCTTCCAGGAAAATCTGGAAGTGTTACAGTCATCTCTACCACTCTGCCACGTTCTTCCCCCATAAGACTTTCAAGGATATTTTTCCGTACAGTTGTTTTCATTCATTTTTCTTAGGTACCATGCAAGGCAGATATGATAAGTGTTACTCCGAGGAGAGAGTTCTGTGTTTCTTGGCCATGTTTCTTCTGACCTGACATGTGCCAGTAAGGTTACCAAATCTAATATTCCCTCATCATATGACAGGCATCAGCATTGACTTGAAACAAATGGTTACTAGCTGAATGTAGTTCTTGACAACTTTTGATTTAATAAGTGAAAAACCATTTTTTTTTTCATTCATTGTAGTAACACAGAAGATGAACTCTTTTTTTTTTTTTTCTTTTTTTCTTTTTCTTTTTCTATTTTCTTCTCTTTTTCCTTTTTCTCTTTTGGTGTCCATTGGGGTTTTATGTAAGTCATTGCAATTTAGTATTAATTAATATCCACTTATAGCAAAGTGTTGACAATAACTTTCCAGAACTGTGAATATGACATTTAGCAGCATCATTTAACAGAGCAAGAGGAGCTTTCCAAACTACAGTTGAAAGTAAATTAACTGTGATATAAATGTTTATAACTTTAGTCACTTACTGAGTGGCTAAGGAAGCTTTTGTTACGGCTAGAGATTTCCACATGGATGACATGAGATACTTCCTCTCCAGTTACCTTGCCAGACATTATGCTTTGCCTAAAGTATTTCTGTTTAAAAGGCTCATTATTTTAGTTTGCACAGTTGGAACTAAAATTCTGTGCACCAGGGCCAGTGTGCTCTAGCAGATTCTCTGTTTATTTCAAATATTTTATCAACTGGCTACTGCTTTAATTCATAGCCGACACTGAAGGGATCCAAAGCAAAACACTTGGGGATACTGGAGATGATACTCATCCAGCAAGTATCTGCCACCACTGGTCCTTGTGGTCATTTACTAAGTCAAAAATGTGACTGTAACTGCTGTAGTACCCTTAATTTACTTACCAAATGGCTGAATCCTCATCATGTATTTATTTTTTAGTATACTCACGGAGAAGCTTATGGCCTGATTGCTGAAGAATCTCTTGAAATAGTATTTGCCTGAGCTATGAAGATCCTCCAAGGAGTTCATTCTGTAGAAAAGAGATTCAATCCTTTTTATTGACTGAGGGACTGGTCTTTTCCTAACACATTCCAGGGAGGGGAACATGCTTCAGACATTTGTCTTTTTCCACCCGCATCAGTATTTGAAGTGGTATGAGGCAATAATTGCTCTGTTAAGGCATTCCCTGATGTCTGTAAACAAGAGAAGAGTCCACAGTTACACTAAGTGATTCAGTGGGAAACTGCCAACACTTGTTTGATGAAATCCGTAAGGTCATTGGTAAGGCAATGTATAACTTAGTGTACAGATGAACAGTCATGAGCTTCAGACTGGAAAGTAGATCACATGTATTCTTGCATCTTTCAGTACAGGTGTTAGCTAAGAAAGTAATTAAATTAATCTCCTCGTTATTTCATTCTAGGCAACAAAATGTGGACTGTTATATTTACAAAATGACAAGGAGGTGAACTCAAAAATGTCCACTTTGATTTAAGAAGAGCACATGTATGATATAGCTGTGTTTATGATGATGTCCTGTAGCAAGCAAGATTTGTCTTTTCATCATCACCAGGACATGGAAACCTTCCCTTCCCTTCCCTTCCCTTCCCTTCCCTTCCCTTCCCTTCCCTTCCCTTCCCTTCCCTTCCCTTCCCTTCCCTTCCCTTCCCTTCCCTTCCCTTCCCTTCCCTTCCCTTCCCTTCCCTTCCCTTCCCTTCCCTTCCCTTCCCTTCCCTTCCCTTCCCTTCCCTTCCCTTCCCTTCCCTTCCCTTCCCTTCCCTTCCCTTCCCTTCCCTTCCCTTCCCTTCCCTTCCCTTCCCTTCCCTTCCCTTCCCTTCCCTTCCCTTCCCTTCCCTTCCCTTCCCTTCCCTTCCCTTCCCTTCCCTTCAAGGAGGTGAACTCAAAAATGTCCACTTTGATTTAAGAAGAGCACTGTTCCCCTGCTTCCAATTAGAAAAAAAGTTTCCAATATAGGTTAGAAAAAAATCAGCTATGAGAGATACATTTATAAGGTAGCCTTTTCTGCAACCCTTCTCCAGTCAACCAGCACCCACTCCACTCTGCTTGGAGAAGGGAGCATGACAGAAGTGTGTCATGTACTTCAGTTCTTCCAGTGCATTGCAGAGTTAATTAGCTCTTTTCCATGAATTGCCTGTTTGTCCAGGGGTAAGAAAATGACCCCTTATCAGGAACTCATGGCTCTTTAACAGTGGAATGTGCAGATCGACTGCAACTTGGGATTTATCTGGCGATTCTGCTTCCATGGAATGTTTCTTTTCTGCCCATAAAGCTGTCCCTCCCTCCCCACGCCCTGGAATCCCTCCACTTGGTAAATGGCTGTGGAGTCCCCTGAGTTTGTGATTTACTGCGTTTTTTGGAAACAGGAAGGCTAAAGTTATTTGCAAGTATAAAATTGTATTCATGTCAGAGTTAGGAAATGATTTTTATTTTTCCTTCTCAGCTACTTTTTTTTTTTTTGGTTTTATTTTCCTCTGTTTTATGCACAGATTTTTGTAGGCATGCTGTTATAGACAAAATGCCTTCAGAACATATTTGATGAAAATCAAATTGCAAATTCTATGCTATGTAATTTTCATATCAAATGAAAATCACAACCCTCTAGCTCCCTTTCCATCCAGGTAAACCTCACAGACTGCCTGATCTCCATGCCTGTCATTCTCTAGACTTGGCTATTGGGGTATCAGTGGCATGAAAAGAATTTTATCACACAATAGCAGATCTTTATATCTCTGGGGATATCTTTTAATGAGTCTGTTCTGGTGATTGTTAGGTATAAACCTCATATGCAGAATGCTTCACCAATGATTAATTTGACTCTCCTCCTTTGAACATTTGTTTGCTTTACAGAGACAATGCCTGGTAGACAAATATTTCCATCATTTGGTTATATCAGATGTGTTATCAGAACTATTCAGGTATCATTGAATAATCATGGAAAAGAATGCTGAAGGATTTAAGACAAGTTGCAGTGGAAATAAGAAAAAAAGATGAAGCATGTGTGATAGAATAAGTAAAAGCCTTTATAATGTATAAAATATTTTTTATCATTAGGAGAAGTGAAATTCTGAGTTATTATCAGGAGTGGAAGCCATTCTTGAACCTGTCCTCACATCTTTTTCTCTTTCCCTTTTTCTTTATTTTACATCCCTCTTGAAGAAATGTGTGAATGCATTGCATTGGTCGTGTGTAATGCACATTACTTACCTCCTGCATTTGCAAGTTATGTCTGTGTGCTGCTGTTCAACAGCAAGGGCAGTTGTCCAGTGTGCCTGCACGATCCTAGCACTTCTATATGAACAAACGAGAGATTTCACTTTAGTTAGAAACTGACATTGGAAATGCAGTCCTTACCTATTTCATCTTTTCTAATCAGTATCTGTAAAGGCATGCACATATGCAGTGATCATGGCTTATCTAAGACCTCATCATTACATTCTGTTCCTTAGTTTGTGCTGGTTTGTTCTGCCCATGTCCTTAGTGGTATTCTCACAAGGGGTGTCAGACATCCATCCATCTAGTAATGTCCCAAAGCTACATCCAAAAGCTGAATATTTCATCATTTCATTAATGCTTTCTACCTACTGCCTATGCCAGATTTTTACAAGACAGAAAGAAATAAGGCATGACAATGAAATGTTTGGCATTTGATGTGTCAGACCTACAACTTGTACAAGATAAGAACTATTTAGTATGTGTGCCATGAAGCTGAGGCTTCTGGGGAACTGCAGCCCCCCATGTGTTTGTTGTGGAGTTGATCTCTGCATGCGCAGTAAATCTGGTGTTCCCTGGGAACTCCCGGCTCACCCTGCATGCACTGAAGGCTGATGCATCTGTGTGCAGGGTCTGCATCCTGAATCTCTGCTGCATAGCCAGCAATCCCAAACAAGTACAACAAATTCTGCCTAGACAGAATTTCTCAACATAAAAAGGAAAAAGACAGGAGAACCGTGTGACATGGTAACCCTTGTACTCAAAAGAGCTACCCACCTCATTGCATCTCTGCTGTTATGGGTCATTGTGCATCCCTCCTGTGGGTGAAGGCTGTGTCTGTACTTGAGCCTGCATTATCTCGTGTAGTGCTATCAGCATCAGCGGGGTGTGTTGTTTTAATTCTGCTCCTGATTTGGCCCCATTCCCTGGCTTTTTATTAATGATTGCTTTTTTTTTTTTTTTTTTTTAAATGTATTTTTTTTTCTAACAGTCACAGAGTGGTAAATGATAATAATAGATTACTGCATGGATGGGTGTATCAGCATATGTTTGGGGGGTGATGTGAGAGACTGAACTGTGGGACGACCTCCCTGACATTCTCCAAAGCCGTTTTTTCTTTTCCCAGGCTTTTTTGGAGGGTGCTTGTTGGGGGGTGGGGAGATGTTCATTAGGTATGCCAGGGAAAAGATTTCATATATTTTCTTGCAGATCCTTATAGCCTTTATGGAGAGGGATGCATGGTTCCCATAAATATGTGATAATAATCATTTGGAGTGTGAATGTTAATTTGTGTAATGGGTTCCCAAAATATGGGCCATGTGCCTGCTGAGTATGTTTTATTTTAAAATAAATGTGCATACATAATACACACACAGACACATGCTGCCTGCATATTCATCCATAATTAAAAAATCTAAAATTATAATTTGTTTTTGAAGGAGACAAAGCAGCAGCTCCCACAGTACACTAGTAACCGTTGAGCGGGAGCCCAGCCGTCATGATGGTTTTGTTAGCCCTGCCGGAGATCACAGTCCCACACGGACAGCTGCAGCTACAAAGCACCCCAGTGACCTAGATTCAGCTGTAGATTACTGTCTGCTTTGGCCTGTGCCTCCCAGAGCTGCACCAGGAGTCTGATTTTGTTGCACAAGCTAACTTGCTTACTGCTCTGACCCATTTTACCATAGCAACCTGGTTTGCTGTACTAGAGGCTAGAAAAAGCACGCAGGCAACTTTTTAAGGATTCCAAGATTAAGTTCTCTCTCTGCTCTTTTTTTCTTCTCCCCCCCACCCCCAGCCCTATGCCCTGAATGTGCTTAGCAGACATGATGAAGATGAACTGACAGTTTCCAACAGCACTGGAAGCCAGGAAAAGATTTAGGCAAGGTACTACTTATGCACTTCTAATATATTGTTTATCATAATATGTGTTTTTGACTTATTATTCCATTCTTGGCAAAATTAGCTAGATGCTTCTCTTGCCTAAATGTCTCATTGCTGATTTCATCTCATACATCCCCATCCACTGTCCTCAATAACATGATCATTACCCTTTCATAAGTATATTTCATTATGTCTTCTTGTTTTTTATTTTCTGATAATGCATGCATAAATACAATTAGATGTTGAGGAGTCAAACTTCTCACTGTAGTTTGTTAGTTGTTGTCTCTATATTTGTATGCTTACATGTGTGTGTATGTTAGAAACAGGAGAAAGTAGTTCTTTTCATACGTTAATTTAGTCTTTGTAGACATGATTCTGTCTGGGAAGAAAAGTAAAAGATAATCCAAAACACTAAGGATTATCATAGTGAAATATTAGAAAATAAAACGTTGATTATTTTTTAGGACTTTGTATCTTTTATTTATGTGCTTAATGTTGTTGAAGGAACCCTTCATATTTGTTAAACTTTGAGATGTACACATAATCATATGCAAAACCAAAGAAAATTTCAGGAAAGTCACAAAGAAAGACATTTTACAAAAGAAATTAGCTCTTCTTTCCATGTCTCATATATTTCTGAGATATTCTTAAAACACCTGAGCACTTTTGCTAGTCAGCCAAAGGAAATTTTCTCAGCACCTCCCAAACCCAGCTGTGACTGCTCATGGGTGCTGGGAGAGGCACAGTCAGGCTTCAAGACTGGCAGGGATCAAAGGTGTCTTTTATTTTCCAAAATATTTTGGGAATCTGTTTTGCAACTCACAGAGAGAGTCCCAGATATTTACAGGTCACCACACTTTTGAATTTGCTGGTGGCAGTGCTGCTCCAGGTGAATGGTTTGTTTTAGGCTCATTTTTGTTTTAGACAGCTCCTGGTTGTGTTGGTTCATTTATTTTTAGCTTCCAGAACCAGTAAGCAGGTTCTTATTTTGCTAATCAGTGCTGGTATTGTATAAGGCTTAAGCTGCATATCTCTCCCAGCTGGCTAGTAAAACAAGGTACAGAAGTGATACTCTGTAAGACTCTCAAAAAATAGTGCCTAAATGCTTCTGATATAATTGAGAAGTGCATCTCTCTACATTCCTCTTTCAAAAGGACTGTCCTTATCTGCAGGAACGTAGATGTTTGAGCTGTTTGAGTTGAGTGCCCTTTCAAACATTTCAGCTCTCCTACAAGGAGGTTTCTTATTCAGCCCATGACCAACACCTTGAACTGCATCTGAAGCTGGTGGTCAGAGCAAGCCATCTGATACCTCTTGTGAAAGCACCGCGAAGCATATGGACAGAAGAAAAAATCAGCACAAATTAAGGAACAGTGTGCATTTGCAAGGTCATAGATACACCATGAACACTTCTTGTGTGCCTGCCTCTAATACAAACTGAATGGGAATCCATCCATCAGTCCCGTGAATGCAGCTCTCCTTTCCAATGTATTGCAAAGTCATATCTGGGCTTACCTCAGGGTAGAGTATTGCCCCATATCTTCAAAATGTAATGAGACCTTGAATCCTATGTAAATGCTTTTCCTAAGATGTTTCAAAATGTAATTGAAAGCAGATCATACATGAGCAATCCACTCTGGAGAGTGGAGAGAGACAAAGATGAAAGCAACCGTGGTCTATTAAATTCATGAAGTTGCAGACTTCATGAAAGATTAAAAATAAATAAATAAATCATAAATAATAGAATCATAGAATATCCTGAGTTGGAAGAAACCCACAAGGATCATCAAGTCCAACTCCTGGCTCCACACAGGTCTACCCAAAAATTCAGACCATGTGACTAAGTGCACAGTACAAATGCTTCTTAAACTCTGACAGACTTGGTGCAGTGACTACATGTATGTTCCTGGGGAGACTGTTCCAGTGCACGACAACCCTCTCGGTGAAGAACATTTTCCTGATATCCAGCCTGACCCCCATTGCAGCTTGACATCATTTCCTTGGGTCTTATTACTGGCCACTAAAGAGAATAGATTGGTGCCTGCCCTTCCACTGCACCTCATGAGGAAATCACTGCTATCATTTAACCCTCAAAAATGACCCAAGCCCTCAGATCGTACTTTTTTTTTTTTTTGACAATTCCTTCCTAAAGAAAGTTACAACTTATTTTGAAAGAAACTATGACAACTACTTCTTCCTCAACTCAGATAACTACTTCTTCAACTCAACACCTGGGTATTTGCTATAATTTCCATTCATTGGACTGAAAGTTTTTGCTAGTCCTTATCTAGAGGATATACATGTAGATCTGGCTTTTGGCTCAGATAAGTCTGATGTTTGCCAGAGCTAGGAGAATGCTTTTGGTGGGGAGCAGTCCTATCATAGAATCATAGAAAAATTAAGGATGGAAAAGACCTTCAATATCATCTGATCCAATGATCACCCTATTATCAATGTCACCCACCAAACCATGTCCCTAAACACCATGTCCAACCTTTCCTTGAACACCCCCAGGTACAGTGACTCAACCACTTCCCTGGACAACCCGTTCCAATGCCTGACCACTCTTTCTGAGAAGAAATGATTCCTAATTATTTTAATTGTTGAAGAGTAGTGCTTTTTGTTCAATTACTTGATTCAATTCCTGAAGAGTAGGGGCATGACATTTCCATTTTTTCACTCAACAGGGACATCGCCCAAATGCCAGGACTTTTCAGCTGTGATGGAGAGAGGCTTGGCAACTACATCAGCCAGTTCCCTCAGGACCCTGGGATTCATGTCATCAGGTCCCATAGACTTGTACCAGTTTAAATTCATCAGGTGGTCTTGAACCTGCTCTTCATATATATTGGGTGGGACTTTGATCCCCCAGCTTCCATCCACCATCTTCCATGGGAAGCCCATCTACCAGTGCAGACAGAGGCAAAGAAGTTGTTGAATACCTCAGCCTTCTCTATTTCTGTCATTGCCAATTACCCAGATATAGAAACTCACTCCTAATATAGGAAATTAGCAACCTATAATTGGTTACACACTACTATTTTCACACCTCAGTCTATTTTCACAAATGTTAAAGGTGCATGGTGGCCCCTGGGGACTCCTCCTGTCACCCCAGCTCAGCAGCCCAAAGGAAGCTGGGTCTTCTCTTGTGCTCTTCCTCGAGGCTCTGTGTAGAAGGGCTGCCACCTCTTACACAAGGGCTGGGGGATGGGAAAGAAGCACCCACACAACCCTTGAGAATGAGCAACGGAGTTCTTTATTGCCAGGACATCTTGCAGGTGAGCCTGCTGTATGTCCATGGTGTTTGGCGGCTCCAAGCTAATGCTTGGGATGGAGCCTGTGTGACATGTAGGGAGCTCACTGGGCACTGCTGCAACACTGTTGGTGGACTCGGATGTCAGAGAGTGAAGACATGCCAGCGTAGCTGCAGGTCTGATCCGGCCGAGGTGGATCCACTTCCATTGGTTCCTCCACATCTGCTGGTGGATCCACCTCCATGGGCCCCACAATGTTTGGCAGAAGGACAAGCCACTCCTTGCCTGGGACTGCCCAAATGGGATGCCTTCCAACTGGAATGTTTACAGGCCAAACCAGGGGCTTGTCCACTTCCACCCCTAGGTCCCATGCCACTGTCTGGCTGATTCCCATTTGTAGGTTTGATACAGCTGTCTGGTTTATGGCCACGGCTAGGTCCCACACTGCGTTCCAGACTATGGGCAGGTGTCTGCTCCCTGTGGCTGTCTGCCTGATGCTCCTGCCTTTGTCCCATGCTGCTGTTGTGCCACTGGGAAGGACCAGGCCCCCTGTCACTGTGTGGCTGAGGGGGTGGCCTGTTCTCCACGTCGTTGTGGTGCCAGTGGTACCACCTGTAAGTGTCTGTGGGCTGTGTGCCAGAGGTACCTCGGGCACTGGTGTCAGTTGTGCCACAGGTGCTACCCCTCTGCCCATGACACTTCTCGTTAGGTGCCTTCATTCTCGGTGCTTCCTTGGACTGCATTGCTGTTCTCTCACACCGAGGAGGCCTGCCTCTCGCCTTACTGCTTCTGGACTTCTTCCTGCCACACAAGCAGGCTGTCAGAGTGCTTTGAAGCTCAGAGAATGGTGGGCCAGCTGCAGGGGTCCTGTTTTTTAGGGACTGGAGCAAAGGTGGGGCAGTGGTGGCCACTGTGACCACAGCAAGCCTCTGTGATGGAGTGACCCACACGTGGCCAAAGGCAGCTGTGTTGGGAGCAGCCTGGAAGATGACCTCACATGGAAGAAAGAGGAGGGTTGGGGAGGCTGGCTCCCCTGGGTCATTTGGCTTGCCAGAGAGAAAGGCTGCCCTTCGGCCACAAGGACTGCCCTCCACCTCCCATCCTGTGTCCCGTGTTTATTTTTAACACCGTTTTTTAGGTAATTAAAATTAATTTTTGGAAAAGAATAGAGTCAAGGTGCATCTTCAGCCCTAGTTCCCATGTGCGCTTTGTGCTCTGAGTGAAGAATTTCTTCCTCACATTACATCTAATCTAAATCTCCCCTCCATTTGTTCAAAGCCATCGTTCCTTGTTTCATCGCTACACTCCCTGATAGAGTCCCTCTCCAGCTTTCTTATAGGCCAATTTTATGGGTTAGGTTAGGTGGCAAAACTGCAGGACCTTGCAAATTGCAGCCTTACCTACCTTATTCCACATATTCTACACGATGCTTTCCAGCTCAGGCTCTAGCCTCTCATCATTGTAACATAGAATCATAGAATCATTCAGGTTGGAAAAGACCTCCAAGATTATCTGGCTCAACCACCCCCCTACTGTCAATGTCACCCACTAAACCATTTCCCTAAGCACCATGTCCAACCTTTCCTTTCCAGGGACAGTGTCTACCATGATCCCCAATACCTTTTCTGCAAACATCACTTCTAGCCACCTGGCTTCCAGCATCTACTAGTACAGGAGATTTCTCTTCTCCAGGTACAGGTCTCAGTATTTGCTTTTGTTGAACTGCATGATGTTCCTGTCAGCTCATTTCTCCAGCATGACATATTGAGATTATTTAATTTCCATAATGATTAAAATTCATTATTGCTGAAGAGTCACTGCAAAACACATGAATTACTTAACATGATTTAAAGCTTTCTCTTAAGTACAAAGAGATGTCTTAAATGGGCTTATAATATTTTACTGTTGTTATATAAGATACATGAACATGAAGGCAGGTATCATCAGTCTTAAAGACTTATTCTGAAGAATTAATTTAAGTCTTTAAGAATTCTATCTCCAGAAGTACAAAATATTCTCACCTCCAAAAATGGTAATAAGGATAGCTAATTCCTTGCTAGATAAGGCTAGGGCTAGCTTTGTGACTCAAGGTCACACAGGCTATATGCATTCAGATGTCTGGACCAGCTCTACATCTTCCTCCTCTCCCACGTCCTTTGTCAGACCACAGCAAGCTGTGCATAGTCCTGCCAGAAGAATATACTACTCACTTTTGAGGAAAACAAATCTATCTTTTCATTAGTGGAACAAACCTCCAAGGGAAAGCCCCATGCAACCCTAACCTTAACTAAGCAAGTGTGAAGTCAGATTGTGACAGGGCTTCAATAGAAATGGAAAAGAGACTCATAGCTGACAGTCACTACTACATTAACGGTAATGTAATACTAAATTTTCATTTCTGCTTTGGATCAGCCTAACCTACATGGTAAACAGAGTCAACAAGAAAGTAAGCTATAATGCTTAAGGCATGAAAATCGCAAAGACAGATTGATCCTCTCTCAAAGATTTCAGAGACCAAAAAGCCCTACATTTATACTGATTAATTTTGTTTTATAAAGATTGCACCAGAGTGTCGTTTTTTCTGGGCTTCCTAAAGTATTTCAAAAGCCATCACGTGTAAAGAGAGATTATTTTCCACATTTCCACTGCCATATGTTGTTCAGTTATTTCATGGACTGTGTAGGATTCATTAACCAGTCTTGTGGATGGAATCACTGCAGTGAACTGATCATTTCTGTATTGCTGCCTGGGGCCATGATGTTCTTAATCATAGTCACTATTTGATTTTTTTCAAGATGAAGAACCACCAAAAGTGTAGTCCAATAAATGTGTGTTTTGAAGAAAGAAAGAGTATATAACCCAAGAATTATTTCATTGGTCAATGGCACCAAAGGCTTTGTCACTGTGCAGAAAACTGAGGTTGGTATAATTTGCAGAGGTACAGCAGAAATATTACAAAAAGACTGAAAATCGAAAACAATACCATTATTATTATTATTATTATTATTATTATTATTATTATTATTATTATTATTATTATTATTATTATTTTCTCTGAAAACTGAACTGAGCCTCTTTTTCTGACTATCTATTGAGGGGTTAAGTTATAAACTGTAGATGCTAATTTCTGAATGTTAATTTAAATCTTCTCACACACTGTAGACAATTGCTGCAATCTAAATTCCCCAGTACACACCACCTTTGATTTGGTGGTCTTTTAACTAAGCTTCCCCATTCCTGTTCATGTCTAGAAGTAAATGGGTTTAACTTACTATTTTTGCATTTCTTTACTTATTATCCCAAGTACACTGCCAAAGTACCTAGAGGATCTAGGTAATGCCAAGAACATACAAATGGAGTTTTCAATTTCTTTGTCATATGCTGGTGAAGAATAGATGGTCCTTTTGGCCTTTTCTAAACACGTAGTTAGAATTTGGTAAACATTAACTGGATACAAACTGCAGATGGTTTAGTTAATTAGAAAAATGAAGAAAAGACTATAGAACTGTGGAAAGAGATGGCAACAAGAAATGGAGAATATGGCAAGCAGAAATAAATGAAGCGGGAGCAAGAGTACTAGAAAGAGAAAGGTGGGAGGGGATGGAAACACAGGCCTCAAGAGCATGAGGAGGAGGCTCCTCAGCTGGGAAAAAATGAAGCCAGAGTTGGAAAACACCACTAGTGTCCAGTGCCTATGAAGATGTGCAGCTGCTTCTGCTTTGGCTGAATCTTTTATGCAGCTGTTGGCTCTGCCTAGGAATGCCTTCTGCCTCTGAGGCCATATGATACACATCTGTATTGGAAAGAGATAGAACACTAGCACGACTTTATTTCCATACCAAATTGTGTTGTCACATTGGATGAATATATAAATGAATAATAATTTTAAATAAGTATGATTATATTTCAGTTTAATTAATTAAAGATTCCCTGCTTATTTTTATTCATGTCCACTGTCTCCAGCTTCATCTGAATCTTCTCACTTTTCCCAAAAGTCCTTCCACAGTAGGTATGACTATAATAAGACAGGTACATTTAAAAACACACAGTAAGAATAGTTTCCTTGTCTAATATTCATCCTCCAAAGGCCCAGGAGAAAATAAAAATAAATAAAAATAAAAATAAAAATCAAGGTCATTTGCAAAAGCAGTGCATCTGGACAGGTGCTATAAGATTATTCATTTTAGTGCACTAGGAATTAGTTCTTGGGACCTGGCTGGTGCTTCCAGCTGGAGAGAAAGCAGTGGAAAAAGGAGTGAAGATGGGACAGAGCCTTGAAGCACAGTATTTTCTTTTGCTGCTGCTCCTGAGAGGGTGTGAGAGATGGTGATTTTCCCCACTCTCCCTGCTTGCAATTTCTTTGCTCTTTCTCATCTCTGTAATACTGACAATAATGAGTGATTCTGCTTTTGCTTAGAAGAGTGTGTGCAGACACTCCAGAAATTTTTGGATTAAATTTCAATAAAACATTCTTGTTTTAAAGTCTCTCTGTTCTTTCTGTCATAGCTGCAGCATCAGCACCTGGCCTGATGTATCCCACTGCATAAGAGAAAGATGGACTGGCTTTTTAAAGGCAAAGATGGGGTATGTATAAGACGAGGAAAGAAGAATGGAAGCACCAAAACAGCCTTTGTGGAGTGGAATGAAAAAGAAGCAAAGATTTTTTTTTTTTCCTGGGGTCAAGGTAGAGTTGATGGAGAAAATGCAAATGAATTTAACCATTCATGCATCTCTTCTCATTAATTAATCCCTTATGGAGTGCATACTTTTCCAGACACAACAGGACTATCTGTCTGTACTGCTGTACTGAATACCTGTGAAAAATGAGACATGACATCCCATTAGAAAGAAGATTCCCATTCTCCCAGAGTTGTACCAGATTATTCATAGAGTTGTAAGCTACCAACATAATCGGCTTTACACTTTACCTTTTGTGTTACAGGAAGTTATCTCCGGGCAAACAAATGCTTCTGATTTTATAGGTGAAGGATATGCTGCTATTTAAAGCTTTCCAGAGCTCATGCATGTGACCCTTGTATGTTAAATTTTATACAGAAACAACAAAGATGTAGAAATGTTTCACATTTAATAGTTCTGTGCATGTAGTATAAAAAGTAGTCTGGTCAAATAAGACCAATATTGGAGGCTTTAGACCCCTGTAAATCAGATGGAGATGTGTTAACTACACAGTCAATAAAAATTCAGTCTGATAGCTACAGTCCTGTCCAATGCTTTCTAGTAGAAGAAATACTTAGAGAAAAAGTAAGGTATTAAAATGTGGCAGAAATACATAAACAAAGCTATGCAAATTGTTTTCATCTGCCTATGGTAGAAGATGCCAATGCTTTAAGTTAATATTACTTAACTGCCATGGGCATTTTTCCCCATCAGGCTACCTTTAGACTATCTAAACTCAAGTTTATAAAGCTGTGGTGCTTGAAAGTAATGAAGGTTTTCATTAATAAGTAGATATTCAGTCTTCATTAAGGCTTATGATGACATTAGCAAGCATGCAATCTTGTTGGAACAGATCTGTAGAATGAACAGAATGGACAGAATTCTGACTACCAGTGCCTGCACCATACATTTTTGCAGTGGGGATTACTTTGAATTAGCTATTTTCTGGTCCTATGGATCAATTTAATTTATAGTATAGAAAGCAAGAGGAATTCCTGAAGAACATCTTTTGTCTTAGCTTCATCCATAAGCAAATCTAGTTTAGATGTTCTGCAACTGCTCAGTGCAAACCAAGGCATGCATTGTAAGTAAGGATGCACAAGCAGAGTCTTCTTAAAAACCACTGGCATGCTTCTTTAGGTGCATCCTGTTTTACTGAACATTAGAAAATCTGTTTTGTGACACAAGAATCCAAGAAATTCAGTTTTTTAAATTATTCTTAAAGTTCAAGTAAGAAAGCTCCATCCCACTGTAGGTGTAATGAAGCTGTCATGCATACAGAACATGTAAGACAAGCTCCAAATAACAGTATTGTTGATTACATGGTCTTGGATTATCAATTTTTAATTTGTAGTTTGAAGTGACTAGGCATACCTTCCAGAGCTGAAGATGTGCCATGCTCTGCATAATCTGGTCTCATTTACAATACTCTAGTATGTTCTTCATCATAATTATTCTGAGGTTAGAGGTCTGGTCTCTAGAGATGACTGCAGTTTAATTATGTTTGGTTACCAGCGAGTCACCTTCTGAAATTCATTTCAGCACAGAAAGCAGTATAAAGATATTATTTTATTTTTCCACTTCATTAAAAGAAATCTTAAAATAATTTAGGTTTGATGGATCTCAGAAAGCCATCCGGACTAGACCCTGTTCAAAGCAGGGATAACTTCAAGTCTGCTTCATAATCATAAATCTTCTTCCAGTAGTTTAAGGAAATCTTTTCCCACTTCCTTTCAGAGTGGATGCCTACCGTCACATCCCTCACCTCTGATCATAATTTATAATCTCTCATTCTGTCCCTCAGCTTGTCCACAGTGCATCTCCATATAGCTGCTCCTTTGTGTAGAGTGAACTCTTCCTTATTTCACTTGTTTCTCCTTCCTGAGGACATGTGTAGTCACAGGACCACTCCAATCATGTGAGCTATTCCACCATGTCTCTGTGATCCCATTGAGGTAATGGCTCTGCTGAGGTAAGAGCCATTTATTTTCATCCTCAGAGCCACATGCCCACTCTTGGCATACGTGAGAGCCTCAACAGTCTCTCTACCGTATCTCACACCTTGCTTTCTACAAGCAATGAACTTTCCAAGACAGCAAATCTGCACCTGCAGTTGGAGAAAGAGCTTTCTTCCTCTTATTGAGTCCATAAGCTTCCAAAATTCATTATCATTGAGTCTCACATCTTCACTGCCTCTAGCCTGACTGTCCCCTCTTCTGTGAAATGAAGAGTGTATCATCTTACCCCTACAATGTTTTAGCAAAGAACCTGTTGTTCTCCTGTTCATCCTGCCTTGCACTGTATAAGCTGGCCACCTCCATTCTTAGATCTTTCATCAGACAGCTAGGCAATTTGACCAAAAAACACCTTCCACTGACGAGGCAACTTTCTAGAACAGCCTGTAAAAGCAGCCTAAAGCATCCTATGAAAGGCCATATGACATTAGAACTACTGATGCTGAAGGAAATGCAAATTATAAGCAAAATATGATATTTAAAAATATCATTGTCTCTGTGAGAGGATAATTTAAATTGTTTTGCATTTTATACAGACCTTTATGCAGTTCAAGCCTAGATGTAGAAATAATTTCTGTTTATTTGAATAAGGATTTTAAAGACAAGAAAAAAAGTCAAACACAGGAACAGTCTTTGAGATAATCACCCTCGGTGTGTAAAATGTTGACTTTTCAGATATTTTCTCTGTGGTTCCTGGCTTTCACAGGGTTGTTTTAAGTTTCTTGTCTTCATGTCTCCAGCTGTATACTACTGTAAGCACAATCGAAGGTACTTGGATACTTGGAGGTTGCAAAGGGTCTCTGACTTTGAGTGCTGGCTCTGCAAGCACTCAACATGCCAAGTTTTTTCTTTTTTTTTTTTTTTTTTTTGGTGGTCTCAGCTTTACTAATTATCACTGCATCTATTTACACAAAAGCAGTTCTGTAAGAAGGATAATTTTTATTTTATTTTATTTTATTTTATTTTATTTTATTTTATTTTATTTTATTTTATTTTATTTTATTTTTTATTTACTTTAAGCTAGATTCTTTTTGTGTACTTAACAAAACAAACATAATAAACTTCTTAAACAAAATCAAACATACTAAAACAATCTACCTAACAAATTAGACAAACAAAAAAACAAACAAACAAAAAAGTACGGCTATGCGACAATTAAAACTACTTCGGTGGATAAATAGCCTATGATGGTTTTGGCTGTCAGGAGGAGGATGCACTTAGGAGTTTATGTAGTTAAGAGAGAAATAAGAATCAAGTCATCTTTACAGAGAAAGACGGGAGGAGAGTTAAAGACAACCTCTGCCTCAGAAGCAGTTTCACTTCCAGAGTTTTTTCTTTTACATGAAAATTGAAAACTGCTCATGGCTTTAGCAACAGGCTTTTGGGGGTTTTGTGTGAGCCTTTTCATATGATAATTGGTAGATTCTATGGCAACCATTGAAAACGGAGGCCTGAAAACAAAAGCTGCAGCAGAAGAGGATCAGTACATATTCACTGTGTCTGCAGGAATAACGGCAGAGACTCTCTTCAGAAAGGTATCTGATGGCAGCCTGTCAAAGGCAGGGGTTTGTTTTAAGTCAGGCAGAGTTAACTCAGTCTGTAATTAATGCCGGATTTTATTACTCTGATTTTCACTCTACGATTTTTTATTCATATTATTATTATTATTATTTTCCCACAAAACCACATCTAGAGCAGACGTTCAGGTAATGAGTGGTTAATACTGATCTGATCATACTTGGGAGTGAACAACTGAAGTGAGAGACCGAAAAGAACAAGTTTAGAGCCAAATGCTGTGACTTTCCTCGACTAGCTGCAGTCTTAAAAGAGACTTCACATGTAAGTTGTGCAAGCAGGATTTGACCTATAAGGGGCTGAAGTCATGTGAAATCAATGCTTAATTAAAGATTAAAGGTATATATCCATTGATATAAAACAACAGTGTCATCTGAGCAAATGGAGTTATGAAATATCAAGCCCAGTTGTTTGCAGAACAGCAAATTACAGTTTTTGAGATTGTATGTTTCCCACAAAGATAGAATTAGCAAATCATGTAGCATCATGTAACATGATGTTGACAGCCATGAAATACTCTGTAGGACAGACTAGCAAAAGCATTGCTGTTATTGACTGTGGGAAGAATATATGTTCGAATCAAGCTCGGCCTTGCAAGAAAACAAGCAAGCAAACAAAACCAACAAAAATCTATGAAGTGAGAAGTGATACAAAGTACAAAACAATCTGAAGAGGAAATAAAAAGATACCTCTTCATATCTGCTTTGTGATGTCACTATTTCTGTACTATTTAGTCTAGAAACCGTTAAAATGCAGTGACACATAAAACTGGCAATTGTGGGTGGTCTTGCTATTCTTATTTCGAAAGTTTTGGTTTTCCCATGCTCATATCACAAGCTTTAAACAAATTAGTTTACACAACCCTCAAAAAAAAAAAACTCATAGCAGAGGGGGAAAAAAAATCCACTAATGAACATGGTGATACTTTCTCTGTTTGAAGTAATACTGGGACTTTATTACCACAGGTTGTCAAAATAATGTTGTATTATAAGAACAGCACTACAAAAACAAACAAACAAAAAACAACAAAAGTATAAACAACAATCCCCACCCACCAACTTCATCACTTTTCTATTATTAATAACAGTAATAAGATGGAGAATGGTATGCCAGTTGTTGAAAATTATTAGTCTAGATAATTTTCCTAAGGCACTTGTTTTACAGAGCACAGGTTAATCATTGTATTTATAAATAAATGAGGAAAACCTCAATGAATGAGTACACAGCTCCTAAATCAAAACCAGGGTAGGATTAAGTTCAGATTCATTGACAATTGCTTTTGAAAACTTCAGATCCGCTTACGCAGAATCCAGGTGAAAAGAGAAAAAAAGAATTGAAAAAGAAGGTTGAAATTATCAAGAAGAGTGCTGTGAATAACAAGGTTCCATTATCAAAGAAGGATGATTCACACTGCAGGTTTATTTCTCAAATTAACTAGTTTATTTTAATATTTCTTCTCATACTAGTATGATTGTAAGCTTTCACACAAGTCACATGAATAGCTGTGAACATAGACTTTTCTCCTCTTGTATATGGGATTGTGTCTTTGCTGTTCTGGATACAAGTTCTTTCCAGTCTGTTAGCCCTTTGTGGAATGGTGATCACAGAATTCTATAAAATAACAGGGCTCAGGGTTCCCACGACTCAGGCTTCTACATATGCCTCAACAACTAGAGCTCACCTCTCCTGTATCCTTTCCATTCAAGATCTCATGAATGGTCTGTGATGGAGTTGAAGTAAACAAGGTCCATTTTGTAAAGGTTCCAGAATAAATATTAATTTTATTTTTATTTTAACATGAAGAATATGTAAATGCATTTAAACCGCAAAAACTTCCCAAACTTCCCTGGGTCATGTTCCTGATTACTCTCTAGCTTTCCTCAAACTAAAGGAAACTTTAGCTGTCCAATCATCCTCTTTCTGCATTGGCTTTCTTTACACTGAATTATCTCCCTCTTCCTGACCCCTCTCTTCTAGTCCCTCTGAAACCTCTTATTAATGACTGTGGAGAAACTTTTCTTCCCTTCAAACTCACCTTTTCTTTTATAAAGTCATTCCTGACTAGCTTCATCATAGGAGTCAAACTCTGTTCTTCTTCCTCTAAGATATTTTACTTAATTACATCTTCCTAACTTCAGACTTAATAATAAAGCAAACAATCAAACAAAAATTACAGCCTGTATTTTATTTGCAGAGATTCTCCACTGAATGGATGGACATCAGAAAGTCTCAGTCCACTCATGTTAATGCTCACATAGGTGTAAACATTTCCTCTGTCAATTCTAGTGAAGATTATTTCAGTAGAGAGATGAGGAATGGGGTTGCAAAATGGGCCTTGGGAAGTATCATTGTATTTTGGTGCTAAAAATCCCACGTCAAACTGAATTCTCAAGCTGAACATAGTCAAAATCATTATTTAAGGTAAATTATGTTCTGGCCTATCTTTTTTATGGCAAAACATAATCAGCAAAGGAACTCTGTTTGAAACCTGGCACAGCGGAAAGGTGAGCTAAACAGCGTACTGTACTGTACAGCTAAGCTAACATGTTCGTAGCTGATTTTTTTAGTTATGCTGTTTATCTTCTCTTCTCATTTAATTTCTCCTCTTTTTAGCTGTTCCATTCCCTCTTTTATTCTGGTTTGGATACCAAGGTGAGAGGTGTTGCTGAAAGACTAATTTGGATCTTTTCACAGTACAGTTGCTGTATTGGTGATGACTAAAGGGACTTCTGAGTTCTACAGTCACAGAATACAAGAACGGTTGAAGTTAAAAGAGACCACTGGAGGTCATCTGGTCCAACCTCCCCTGCTTAAGCAAGGACACCTAGGGCAAGCAGTTAGACTAAATTTCTGAAGAATTTACAGAATTCATTATAAAATAATTTCACCAAAAGGAATCTGGAGAGAAAAAAAAATAAAAATTTGAAACTGATCATTTACTTTAATATATCTATATATATAATTTTATTTTTCCTTCAAAAATGTCATGGTTTGAACTTCAGATTGTGGAAATTCCACTTTTTCTCTCTTCCTTTTCTCATGTTGTTTAGTGGATTTCCCCAAATACACTTCTGAAATACAAAAGCAGAAGTGATGAGTGGGGATTTGTGATGAATTCTGACATAAATATGAAGGAAAATAGTTTGCCATTTATTTACTAAGAAAGATGAGCTATTGCCTATTCCTCTGTGTGTAATTCCCTGTGGTGGTTTTCAGCCTTCTGGGCAGATGAACACCACAACTGCTCTTTCACTCCCCTCCTCAAAGGAAGAGTGGGAGAAAATACCAGGTAAAAGGACTCAAGGGCTGAGGTAAGGACAAGGAGATCACTCACTGATTACTGTCATGGGAAAACCAGATTCAGCATCGGGAGATAAATATAATTTATTGCTTATTAGTAACAGGCTAGAGCAGTGAGAAACTAAAAACAAAATACATACTCCCCCACCCCCATCGACCTTATTCAATGTCCTCCCCCCAAGAGGTGCAGGGGAATGGGGAATGGGGGCTGCAGTCAGTCACTAACACTTAATCTCCGCCACTCCTTCTCGGTCACTCTCTGCCCCTGCTACATGTGGCTCTCCATGGGCCTCACCTTCCTCCAGGCCACATCCACTTGCTCCACCAGGGGCTCCTTCACAGGCTGCAGCATGGAGATTTGCTCCATGTGGGACTCATGGGCTGCAGGGGGACAGCCTGCTCCACCAGGGGCCTTTCCACAGGTGCAGGGAAACTTCTGCTGTGTGCCTGGAGCACCTCCTGCCCTCCTTCTGCACTGACCTTGGGGTCTGTGGGGCTGTTTCTCTCATTTTCTCATTCCTTTCTCCCAGCTAATATTGTACATCATCTTTTACTTTCTTAAATGTACTTTCACAGAGGTACAACCAGCATCACTTGCTTTGCTCAGATCTGGCCAGCAGTGGGGGTCCCTTTTGGAGCCAGCTGGAGCAGGCTCTTATCTGACATTGGGCAGTGTCTGTAACCTCCTCAAAGAGGCCACCCCTGCAGACCTTTTGCTACCAAAACCTTACACTGTAAACCCAATATATTCCCCTACAGGTTTGAACTTAAACTGCTAATTTACAGATTTCGTAGAAGGTTGTTCCTCTGTCAGTAACAGCAGATATAAGCACGGTCATGTCACCAAAGATTTTTTCATCCCAGACTTGTTCTTTATTCCTTGCGAGTAGTTTACATTTCTGTTGAGTTAGAGAGACCTTATGAAACAATATGGCCTTGATATAATTTTCATGTAAGTGTGATAGATATGTTTAAATAGCTCATGCCAAATCTGGTCATTAGTAACTGAATATGAATATAAAGGTCTTAGGTATCTACTATCATTGGGGATGCTCAAGACTGTAGAATATTATGTTCTTCTTTGCTTCTATTTCTTTGTCCCAAAGCATACGGCTTTCCTGTAAGATGTGTGCCACTTCTGATAACTCATCTTTGAAATAACATAGCATGTCTCAGACAGAACTAGATTACTATTATTTTTATACCTTCTATTGAAATAGATCAAAGAATGTTAGAGAACTTTCCTGGACACTGAGACCCCATCCTCTGTACTGCTAAAAACTTGTCACAGGCATGGAATGGCTCACACCTGCTACCATCCCCTAAATAAAACTTGGGCTAGATTTGGCATTTAGAAATAGATGAGAACAATTTCAATAAGCATTTTAAGCATTTGGATGTTGACAATATATTTTGGTGGGTAAATATGTTTTACACAATGGATGCACACTCCATATTTGCTATTTCATCTCAGTGCCAGGGAATGGTCCTTTGCTCTTTTAATCTACTAGTATAGACATTTCCAAAGCCTACTACTGTAAAGCCAATCAGAAATACTTTGGACAAGTTTGACCCAGCTGACACTGGACAATGATTTGTATCATGTGGTTATGGTACTTTTGATGTGGTATGACGACTTCCAAAGCCAAAATGACTCTGTGATTGAAGGATATCCAAACTAAGTTAAGAGCATATTTCTCTACCCAGAGTGGGCATGTTTTTAGCATTACAAAACAGCAACCATATCCAAGGTGGGCAAATTGTGCTGATTCAGCTAAACTGACATAGGTATAGATTTAGTGGAACCAGTACCACTGCAGTACGCAAACACTTCCATTTAGGTTGTAACATATGCTATTTTCACTTAATGGAGGTGAAATTCTTACTGCCTTCACTCAGCTAATTTTTATTTTTATTTTTTAAAGTGATTTCCTACTGAACATTGTTATATATTTATATCATGCATATGAATTCTTCTCTACAGGTTTACTAAGGACTGAAAGTAGGCAAAGTGACTGCTGGCTTTCCTTGTTCTATTTTAAAGGTAGTTTGCATACATACACATCTTTAATTCATGCCGTAGATACCTTGTACTTCTTTTAGGGTCTAGATGAGCAGAATGTTTTTTTCAGCCAAGTTTCTGTCTACTCATTGGAATATTAAAAATGAGAAACATTCACATGTTGCTAAATCACAAAATCTATACTCAGCACAAGAAATATGACCGCACCAAAAATGCAGCTGTTCATTTGTGTTTTTATATTCTCCATGTAAAGCTCAAATAATGGCAACATTGAAGAGAAAAATTTCATTTTGGAGGATGTTCTGTGGAAAATTTCCTGCTTGTCTTCTGCAATGGGATGGAAGCATGATGTGACCAGCAAACATCCAAAAAAAAAAAAAAAAAAAAAAGCTTCTTTGTAGTAATCATGAACTATCTATCAAACTCTGCCTCTTTTACTCATGTTAAATACTGTGTCATTCTGTCCTACTGCTAAAGCAGAGATTTTCTGTCAGTGAACAGAACACCCTGCAGCAAAGGAATGATCAGAACTGGGCCTTTCTACCCCTGGAAGGAAATAATTAGTAGCAGAAAAAAAAAATAAAAAAAATTGATTTTACTTTTTAGAAGGGTCATTGATTATATTAAAACATGTTAAAGATAATGGCAAAAGGCCAAAAAATGCTGCATTTATAAGCATTGATCTTGCAGAGTCCTTTTCCTAGTCTGGTAGAGTTGAACTTTTTTAATTCTGATCCATCTTACTCTGAGCTCTATAATGTTCCTCTGTTGAGTGCTTGGCCACAGTCCACACCGGTGTATAAAAAATGATATTACGACACAGTTGCTAGGAAGAATTGTTCCTGAAAATGGAAGATGCCCTACTTAGTTTCATCTTAAAAGGAATTTTGCTGGGTTGAGGAGAAGATACAACATGTATGGAGGGCAGAGAGAAAGAAAAAGCTATCTTGTAGACAAAAAAATGAGAAGCATTCACATTTAGCAAAACCTGATAACAATATTAATGAAGAGAAAAAGGAGAAATGAAACTATCCTAGTGTTATGTTAACTTATGTTAGTATCTGTTTACTTTGTGAGAAAGACTGCCATGAGGCATTCTATCATAAGGGGGAGGATAAAACATTAATCATCCTAGAAAATAAGATCAGATCCTCTTTAAGACAACAGCATCCCTGTATGGAAGAAAAAGTCCAGTTTTCTCATTTCACAAGTTGAGAGACCAACTGTTGATTGAAATGGATGGTGTTTGTTATGGTAAGTATTATTAAATGAATGTTGCCATGATACAAAAGTATAATTTTCTTATGTAACTGTGCATACACTACATTCCAAACAACCAAAAAATCAATGAAAAAAATACTTAAAACAAAAACCCCATTGAACTGAATATAGCCTAATAAAATATCTTAAGTTTTTCTTTACAAACATCCATACTGTACCCTTGGACAAGGTAAAAGGTAGAGTGAGGGAGATACTTTTGGGTGCTCTGATTTGACTGCTAAAGGTTGAAAATACCTCGGCTTTGAACCCTTCTCTGTGAGTTAACCGAGAGCCTGCATGTCACTGTACCTTGGATACCAGGGCAAAGAGGGACAAGGTCAAAAAATGTATTGTAACCTTTTTACAGGCAACATGGCTGGACTATCTTGTCCAACAACTATCCTGTTCCATGTTTTTAGTGAAAGCTTTCTAGCCCAAATGTGTCTATTGACCTTAGTCTGAAAGTCTTAAAAAAACCTTGTTAGATAATTGTGTCTTCTGGCTAACAGAAATAAAAGCACGTTCACTTTCTCCCCTTTGGTCTGTATATTTCTATTTTATTTTTTAAATGTACCATATCTGCAGGCATCTTGTGTGGGCATTCAGAACCCCCATCAGTAAACGTAACTGTTTGGGGAGAAATTATTGTCTGGGTAAATTTACCTGGTTCTTTTCCCAACAGTCAAATGGCAATAGAGTTGAAAGTCTTTGTGCTGATGTCCATTCTGTGTGTATGTGTCTAACCTTCGTTGACATAAGATTCTGTGGAACAGGAGCCTACAAGAAAGGTTGGGAGGGGAGAAGGGGGAAGGGTTGGGGTGGGGGAGGGGAAGGTAAGAAATAAATTATAAAGAAGGTTAACTAAAAACAATACTGTGTCCAAAGATACTGCCTCATATCTATGTTTTCACAGGACTGGTTGTTCTCTTCATATGGTACTTCATATAATAAAAAACTGATGCCAACATGTGCCTAGCCTTAGGAACGTAAATATTCCTCTCCAGATAGGAATTTTCAACTATTCAAGGTTAAGCATGTGTTTAAATGCTCTACTGGATGAGGACCGTCCTATTATCTTAAAAGTACCTTTCTGTACTGACTTGATTCTAAAGGCCTTATTCCAGAACAGGAATGTGGAAATTTGCTCATATAGTCAATTGACAATAACTTTCTGATAGTGAAACTCTGATGTATTGATTGAAAATTTTGGCTATTCTCCCACAAAACTCACTGCTTCAGTTTTTCACTTCATTTTCCTAGGTCTGTGTGAGTGAAAAAGCAAAATGTAGTGTCAAATCACACTGCTCTGTGTTTTGTTGTTGTTGGCTTTGTTTGTTTGTTTTGTTTTAGTTTTTAGCCCAGGTCTCTGTACCACTGAATTCAAGTTAATTCTCTAATGGAAGGAAATGGAAACAATATTTGTAAACATTTGCAAAGCCTGAGCACATTTCAACAGTTTTTCACAGGTTTGCAATCAGTAAGTAAAGACGATTGTCAAATCATCTTTGTGCACCTTCATGAAAAAAATCAAATTATATTAACATCAGTATTATGCAACATTCAAGAAAAAATATGCAGATCTTTTTTTCCCCTTGCACACTGTGACTACTGCAGAGGTATTACAATCAACTGCATCGCTGATGGAGATGATAACAGTTAAGCATCAGATAGAGCCCAATCTGAGTCTCAGGTCCCCACATGATTTCACAGGACTAATGGTTAAAAAATTATTTGCCAGTAAATGTGGTATGGCTGTTTCTAAGACTAAAATGGGGTTCTATGAATTAGCTCTGACTCCTCACAACAATATTAGAACACTGATATTGTTCACAGAGCATGTGAGATAAAACTCATCTGTGAATGTTCATGCAAGTAGAGTGTATGGGAAAAGAGGCATGAACATAAAAAAGCCAATTAATTTTTAAATTCAAAGGAATATATGCAGACCATTTCTTTTTTTCTCCCAGCATTTTCACAGCCCTGAATAACACTATTCTAATGACAAAATATAGCATTTTCATACTCCTGTAACTGATCTCTCCCATACACATGTTGCAACAGAAAATTCCCTGTGGATTATTTCCTACCTGTTATATCTATTTCTGGAACCTGAAAAAAAAAAAAAAAAAAAAAAAAGTCATTATGCACCTCTTTTAGAAACATAAGCACATAAGCTTTGAATTTTGTCACTACCTTTTAATGAACTGTCCTTTGGAGAAAGAGTCCTTGGAAGAGAACCATTATAAAATACAGTAAAAATACAATTCCAGCTTGTTCTACAGATTGGAATGGGGGACTCTATTAGAAGAAACCTGTTAGATTTTACTGATCATCTGTTTTGACACATATTGACTTATTTTCACAGTCCCTGGCATTGAAAATGCCATGCAGCCAATACAGGAGCAATTTGAAACGTGAGGTGATCCATTACTCTGATTGCAACTAGGCAAGCAGCTCTGTGGACACTGGCAACTAAGTAATACAGCCAAGGCTAGAGATTATCGTACAAAATAAAAATACAGCAAATAAAAATGAAAAGAAAGAAATAAACTCCAAAGGAAGTAAAGAGAACTATGAGAACATGTTCATAGCTAATACAGCCTCTGTGAAATCAGAAGATTTTTTCTTAATTGATTTTGATGTGATTTGGACTGTACTGCAGAGGTAAACACATGAAACTCTGAATGAAGAGTTATTTAATAAACAGTGCCATAACTATTTACAGTAGTGTACTGGAAGACAGAAGGGGACTGGGAACCAGACTGCTGGACTTACAAGGAAATCTTCAGCTGTAAAGAAATTGCAGAGTTGTATTGAAAGTTGGCCTGGATGAAGCAGGAGGCTCTTGGGAGCCTGTATACAAGCTAAATATAGAAAGCTATTACTAAAAGTGGGAAAGTACTGTTTTTCTACCTCTCCACGATGAATAGCATTTGATACTATGTTCATAAGTGCTTTGTCCAGCTGAGGTCAAAGGGACTCCATCATAGGGTCTTTCCACTCCTCAGGAAAATTATTTCCTAGTAAGAGAGAACTGACTGCTGTGTGTCTTAATGTTACCCAGAGTCTGCCCTAAAATAGAAACTAATAGTGAATGGAGGATGTAAACACAGCACAAAACCTTATTTTGACCCAAAGGCCCTGGGCAACCTTGATCTACTGGGTGGCAACCCTGACCATGGCAGGGGAGTTGGAACTAGGTGACCTTTAAGGTCCCTTCCTACCTGAGCCATTCTATGATTCCATGATTCTATGATCTCCGTTCTGTTTAGCTCCCATGAATGGGACAGCAGATATTTAGGAGACACTTTGCAACCTTTTCCAAAGCATCTTGTCTTACCTTGTGGTATATAATATATATATATATATATATATATTTTTTTTTTTCTTTTCTGTGGTGACTGGTTTATCAGAGCATCAGGGACAGCTTTAATCTATTAGTTAGAACTCACTAATCATAATAAAGACCATTTGATTTAAATTTGATGTATTTTGAAATTATTTATATTAGTGACTTCTCAGCCATTTTATATTGGTAGTAATGATATATAGCAAAACAACTTCTGTTTTCCAGAAAGATTTTGAATAAAGCATTTTTTAATGTAAAATGCCAAATTAGGGATTCTTTACTAATGGCATTCAGTCATCTAGCATTAGCCTATGTCTACATGTGGGTGACTGAGACTGTGCTTCAAGTAACCTTTTGCACACTCAGTAGAGTTCTCATGCAACCAAGACATGCTCACATCCCTCCAAAAGAGAGAAGTCAGGAGAAGAAGCCCTTGCAGCTGTGTTTCCAGCACTGCCTGCTCCCCTTGTTAACCTTGTGGGTGGGTTATAAGAAGCCCCGCTCCTTCACTGGGGAACTTGGAAGACCATTTGCCCTTTCTTCTCAGACATGTAGCAAGCCTGGGTCAGCACACCACTTCTCTGAATGCCTGTGAGAGTCACCGTGCTTGTCAGAAGCATAATATGTCTTGGCATTTGTTCCTTAATATAGCTCAGCCTCACTGGAAACTGACATGTGGCTTGCTGTGCTAAATAGGCTGCATTTCCCTCAAACACTTTCATTTCTGTAATCCTACGTGTGCGATGTGCTGCCCTCAAGGAACCTTACCTCTATCACTTTGCTTCAAATTGGGCTGCTACAGCAAAATACCTTCCAGGAGAGAGGGTTAGGTTAAAGGCTTAGGCTTGTGAAAGAACCACTTTTTAATGGGTACACAGTTAGGCCTTCCAGATGCTGCTTCAAAGCTGGGAAACATTACCAGTAATGGGGAAATGGGGATACCACGCAGGAAATGTTGGGTGATCTGGATAGAAAGTGGGATGGAAATTATCATTACAGTAGACAAGGTCATGTACTGAAGGACTACTAACTACTAAGGCTTTGAGATGTCATCAGTGGTAAGTAAGAGGAAAAGAAACTGGGTGCCTTAGTTGGCTACAGGATGACTGTTAAGCATACTGAGAAAGAAGCAAAGATTACCCTGGAATGAAAACTGAAGAAGGTTTTTCTGGAAGAGGTAAGAAAATATTACTGCCCTGTGGAGGACCCTTGGGTGGCCCTCACCTGAGAATTGTGCAGTTTTAGTCAGCTAAGTTCCAGCATGATAAATTGAAACTGGAATGAGTGGAGAGAATGGATAATTTATCAGGCAGGTGGAGCATATATGCTACAAGAGAAATCTAAAAACATGAATTTCATTAGATGAAATCTTCCTATTAGTAGGTCAGAGTGGGATAAACACAACGCAGGTGAAAGAAAATTTTTACATAAATAACAGTGTTGGCACAAGACCATAAACGTGCACTAATTCCTTGCAGTGTGGTGGAGAAACAGCTGAGCTAATCCTGAGGGTGGTGCCCACCAAACTAGTAGGCTCAAACCAAACAACCCAAGTGTCTCTTGACTAGGCACCTTCAGAATCTGTGGAGTTCCCTCCTATAGGTTTTCATGAGTTTAAGAATCAATCTAGTTAATCCAGGGAGGAAAAAAAAAAAAATCCAATGAGATCTATTAAATCCAAAAACACGACTTTTGGCTAAGGAAGTCCCTAAGTTGGGAATGAACTAGAAAATCCTTGAGCTAGGGAGTTGTGATAGTTTCTGGAGGTTGTAGACACATTAACTCCATTGTTATTCAATTGGACTTTCACAGCTAAAGACAGAGGAACATAGAGAGGTTAGACAAAGTTTTACTATGAGCTTGATTGGCCCATTTTATGTTTCTACATAGCTTCAGCTAGCTCGGTTCTTGGGAGTGCTCTTACTATGTGCCAAAAACTCAGCATATGCTAACCCACCTGTTTTCTTGGCAAAATATATGGAAAGCATACAGTTTACAACACTGGTTCCAGGAAAAAAAAAAAAAAAAAAAAAAAAAGGAAACAAAAAAACAATAACAACAACAACAAAAAAACAAAACATACATTTTCCCATAAAGCAAGAACAAAGAAAAAAAGAAAATGCTAACCTAAAAACAAACCAAACCAAAACAACAACAAACTATTTTTGTTGCTGCTAAATAGAAGTTCATTGGATATTTCTCATGAGGAGCTTCTTTCCTGACTCTGGTCTCCAGAAAACAGGAATATTTGTCAACTCACTAGACAATGACTTCAGTGTGTAAGGAGAGGCTGTTTTAAAAGGTATGATGAGAAGAGCAGAAAGCAGAGGCTTTATGACACAAATAACCTTGGTGCAGAGGGTATCCAAGATGCTATGGAATAAGTCAAGATGAAGCAGTATATTAGACCTTAACAGTGAAACTGGCCATTTTCAAGGGCTGAAAATGGACAGCTATAGCAGAAATTATTTTGGCATCTTTGCTACAAAAGTGACAACTGCAACACAACAAATGAACACAATGGTGGATGAGACTTGTGGATATGAAATGTATCTAGGAATCAATTTAGTAACATGAGTAAGTGATCGATCTCAAATCTTCAATTTAGTAACATGAGTAAGTGATCGATCTCAAATCTTCATCTCCTCCCCTAGGGGACACCTATCCATTTCTGTATAACTAGTTCTTTTCCAAGCACACATTGAACAGAAGTGAATGTTTGAGGAGTTAATAGATTTTCTATTTTATTTTTTATTTTTTTAAATTTATGTATTTAGTTTTAATCATAGGAAGAAGGGACCTAGTTAGTGCTGTATGACACTGTACCCAAAAGAGAGAAAATGTGTTTTACATGAACAATTAAAGAATTACCAGTCTTCAAATAAAAAAAAAAAGTTCCTCTTTACCCTCTTGACCTGTTTTTGGTTGGGATAGAGTTAATTTTCTTCTTAGTAGATGGCATGGTGCTGTGTTTTGGACTTAGGAGAAAAATAATGCTGATAACAGGGGGAAGTCTCAGTTGCTGCAGAGCAGTACTTACACAGAGCCAAGGCCTTTCCTTTTCCTGGTTCTGCGTGGCCAGCAATGAGGCTGGGGGTGCCCCAGGAGCTGGGAAGGGACACAGCCAGGACAGCTGGCACAGGCTGCCCAAAGGGATGTCTCACACTGTGTGGCGCTGTGCTGAACAAAATAAATAAATAAATATGGGGGGAAAAGTGCTGCTTGGGAAGAGCTTGGGCAGGTGGTGAGCAATTGCATTGTTCATCTCTTGTTTTTTATATATATATATGTATAATTTAATACATTATTATTAATTTCCACCTCCTTTTCTATCCTATTAAACTGTCTCAACTTCTATCTTAACTCTTGAGTTTTACTTATTGAGTTTTATTTATTTCCTCCCCTCTCCCCAATTCTTTCCCCCATCCCACTGGGGGCAGGAGGGGAGTGAGCAGACGGCTTTGTGGTGCTTAGCTGTCTGCCACGTTAAACCTCAACACCTCTGTTATTGGATATATATATAGGATAAATACATATAGTATATATAGGATATATATAGGATATATATAGGTTATGTACATATATACATTCAACTTTATATTTTATTGTTTACTACTGTAATTCTAGATGTTCTATTTATTTATGCACTAAATATTAATTCCCTTCAGAAGTTATTTGTCTTAACATCACACAAAACAGTAGCAAGAACACCCACACATTTCACTTTTTATTGGTTATGAATGTTTCACTGCTCATTGCAAAGGCACTTTCCTTGTACATGCTAAGGAGAGAAAAATTCTTAAGCCATTCTGCTTTCTGCTGACTCCGACTCTGCCTGCTTTCATCAAGCTTTATGTTTTTATTTCTTCTCAGAGATAACTTCACATCTCAGAGAGAACTGAACTTCACATCTTCACATGTTAATTCTTCTGTGCACTAACACTGACTATGGCTTTCCTACTTCTTCATGTAGTCCAGTCTAGGTGAAATAGCACCACATTTAATGCAGCAGTATTTTTTTTTTCTTACTTTTTCTCTTTCCTGTGCTTTCTAAATTCTAATGCTATGGGTGGTTAGCTGACTATCACTATTTGTAGAGCAAAGATCTTCACTGATCTGCCACAGTCAAGCCCAAGTCCTTTTTATGACTTGAGGCAGAGGATGCAAAATTCTTTGGCCTATGAGACCTGGAGCACGCTGTCTGCCTCCTGATTACATGTCAGGACCACCGCGCTCCCCCAGGAGGAAACCTGGAGTCATGGACCAAATCTGAGGCTGGTAGAAGAAGGCACCTTGGGGACCACCTCCACTCACTTTACACACAGCCAGTGAGGTGTTGAAGCAGCATGAGTGGTTCCAGCCTTAGCGTCACCAAAAGTCCCTTCTTCCCACGTGTTGAAGGACAATACATTCCAGGAATCAAGGTGCCTCTTGAATCTTCTTATCCAGAAGGCTTTGCAGAGATGGGAGAGAGAGGAGAAGAAAGGAAGACAGAAACAAGAGGATCCAGGAGCTTGTGGCAGAGATTACTTTAAGTGGCTGTGCCCATCACAGGAACCACCAGTCCCAATGAGGCTTACAGCAGAATTTGTTATCTTAACTATAGATGGCATTACTTGTTCCCCATGTTCTACCTCAAAAGGTATTCTTTTTCTATGGAAAAAGAATAACAAGATAAATATGAAAAAATACGTTAATATTTTCTTCTGTATTACTTTGATTTCGATAATTGACTCCTTTTAACTTTTGTTTGATTCATTCTTTGGAGAGTTTTTCATCAGTAAACTATCTGTAAGATAACAGAAGTTCTTCAGTTAGAATATATTTTTATCAGGCCATTATGGTTATTAATTATTTTGATGGTGAATTAGTATCTTGAGAGGGTAAAAACTATTGTATTCTGAAAATATCAAAAAGTCATGCTGCAGATATGTTTATTTATTAAGAATTTCTTAGAATTTTAACATTTTAAATGTTATTTTTTTTTTAATTTTTCTTTGATTAATTATTTTTAATAAACATGTCCAGGTCTCAGTAAATGTGTGAGATTCCATTTAAAGATACTCCCTGCTCTAGTTTTTATATTAAAAATATCAATTCATTTTATAAAACTTTTTTTCATTACAATGACATAAAAATACATTTCAGGCAGGTCCCATGTTTTCTGACCTGTAAATCACAAATGGGAAAACCTTGTGGATTATTATTTTTTTTAAACATTTTCTTATTCGGTGATTTCTAATTATACATAACAACATACTCTCTCTGGAGAGCAGTCCAGTATAGTGTCTTTTTTATATTATTTGGAAAATCATCCATTATTGGACTTGTATTCAATTAATGTTTATTTTCATTTACATTAAGAAATTATGTAGGGGATTCTTAATGTTTTTGTCTTTGGTCACATGACTTTCTGGGTCTACTTTAAAGTTGTTTCACCTGAAAGAAAAATAAAATCTTTAACTCCACATTTCATTTTTATTTTATTTTATATCTATTAATTTCTTCCTCCTCTTATTTTTTATTGATGGGAGTTAGTGACTTTGGCTCAGGGAAGAGCTATTGAAATTATATACAAAGATGAAAAAAAAAATCTGTTTTATACTTAAAACATAAATTGCTTCATTCTACCCCTGCTCTGCAATCCCTTTTCCTTTAGCCTGCTGTGTGTCTCCGAATATATTCATTTTTGGAACAGTTAATTGACATACCAGATTCTTATTTAAAATGTAAGAGCTTTCAAACAAAATAAGTTCCATCTTCAGGCATCAGCAGCAAACAGCATCTGGATAGCAGAGCCAAGCTGGAGATGTGCAGCAGTACAAATCCTGGCCAAACATTTTTGAGAAAAACGATTTGATTCTCCTCTCTTGTCTCCAATCTGAGTGCTGCAGCTGTATTGTGCCTTGCACTGCGGATGTGTGACATAGTGCAAAGGTTGACACAATGCTGGGAAAGCAGAAAAAAAGTGAATGGGACTGTAAAACTCCCTCTCTTGGCTCAGTGGGGAGTCTTCAGAGTTTACTTCTGCAGAGAGGAGCTCGTTTTGAGTATTCCTTAAACAAAGCAACACAGTAAGAGGAGCAAAACTGCCTCCTCTCCTTTTGTTTGTGTCTTTTTTACTTTAATCACTCTCTTAGCATGAATACTGTACAGTTTCTCATCCCTTGAATGTAAACAAAGCTGCTACTCTCCTTGTTTCCTACAGGGCAACCCTGTGGAGGATTTCTAGCTCTCTTTAATATTTTCCTATTAATGATTGCATCTCTCAGAACATTATTCAATTGTTCCCACAAACTGCATGTGTGTACAAATACACTTTTAGAAGAGAATGTCTCTGCTGCAAATCATAGAAGTAATTAAAAGCTACAGGAATCTCAGTTACTCTGTCCAAATAGCCCTAGGCACATCCATAATTTGTACCTACACTCTTTTATGTTAATGATATTTTATTTCACCATCACACTTTCCTAGTACATGGGGCCCTAAACTGCCCTCCTAATAACCTTCAGCCCCTATTATCACAGATAAGAAATGTTCTGTATCTTGAGAGACATATGCTGTGGCCTTGAAGGATGTGTGTATAGATGGCACTTTTTACTAACATCTCTTTATGTAAAGTCTTCTAAATCATCTTGTGCAATTATAAAATATGATCCCTAACATCTTGAAAAAATAGGTTTAGCCTTGAAAACTGTATTGAAAACACTGTATGATTCTTTTTTGCTAGTAAATTTTGAATGCAAGTAGCCACATGTTACTTTAAAATCCCCACCCCTGTTTACTGAGCACTGTTGATTTGGCCAAAAGGAAGAAATTACTCATGACTACAGGAAGTGTTGATCTATTGAGCCATCCAGTATTATCCATGATGCTAGTCCTAAACATACTGGAATTCAGGTGAAAAATTTCTCATGACCCCAAGAGCCTTAGGTTTTAAGCCTGCTCTTTTCACTGTATCTTTGCATGCTTTTGGGAATGCAGGACAACAGATGAACCACTTTTCTATTCAAGTCAAAATGTTTATCACACTCACTGGTTCAAACCAAACAATCATTTTCCTATTAGCATTTAGCACCATGCATTACAGGTTACATAAGAAATATGGTGTACCCAAAAAATCAGTAGAGGTTGATAGAAGGAAAAGCAAAGTTATGCCTTGATTTTTATGATTTATAAGCAGTAGCAATCAATATGGCTTGCAAACAGACAAGATTTCACTTAAAACAGATCACAACTGGGACAGATAGCTTAAAGAAAAAACAAGGCATTGCAGCCTCCTGGAGGAGTTCATGGGTAGGAACAGTAGACACCAGAAAAGGAGTAAAAGAAGTTGTCCTTTTTGCAGGTAACACTTGTGTGCTCAGGTTTAAGCATATTCTAGCTCCATTAAACATCTCAAGACTCTCCACATGCTTACAGTCACGCACACATTCTAGCACATGGCTGGTGCTGATGAAGAACACATTCCTCACATTGCCACTGAATTATCATGCAAAATTGTGGGTAAATGAAGAACTTCTTGGACAAATCTTCCTATCAATAAAATGGCATTCAATCTCACCAATCTGAGTGAAATCTCACTCAGATTGTTTCTACTGTACCCTGAATCACAGATCACAGAATCACAGAATTGCCTAGGTTGGAAGAGACCTCAAGATCATCAAGTCCAACCTTTGGCCTAACACTAACCAGTCCTCCACTAAACCATATCACTAAGTTCAACATCTAAACATCTTTTAAAGACCTCCAGGGATGGTGACTTCACCACTTCTCTGGGCAGCCCATTCCAATGCCTCACAACCTTCTCAGTAAAGAAGTTTTTCCTAATATCCAACCTAAAACACCCCTGGCACAACTTTAGCCTGTTCCCCCTTGTCCTGTCACCAGGCATGTGGGAGAACAGACCAACCCCCACCTCTCTACAGCCTCCTTTAATGTACTTATAAAGAGCGATAAGGTCGCCCCTGAGCCTCTTCTTCTCCAGGCTGAACAAGCCCAGCTCCTTCAGCCACTCCTCGTAGGACTTGTTCTCCAGGCCCCTCACCAGCTTCGTCGCCCTCCTCTGGACTCGCTCAAGCACCTCGATGTCCTTCTTGTAGCGAGGGGCTCAAAACTGAACACAGTACTCGAGGTGTGTCCTCACCAGAGCTGAGTACAGGGGGACAATCACTTCCCTAGCCCTGCTGGCCACACTGCTTCTTGTGCAAGCCAGGATGTTGTTGGCCTTCTTGACCACCTGAGCACACTGCTGGCTCATATTCAGCTGACTATCCACCAGTACTCCCAGGTCCTTCTCTGCCAGGCAGCTTTCCAGCCAATGCAACAAATTGTGGGCCATGTGTAGACACAAAAGATGTAGAGGTACAGGGCTAAGCTGTGGGCTTGATTACCTGTCCTGCTTAAATGTTACCATGGTTTTGGGCAGTTTTGATGTGTTTTGAGCAGCTCTTTCACAGACAGTGCTCAGGCATGGTCAGGAGACAGATCCAGGTATGTTCCCAACAGACAATGGGATGTGAGGTAAAGCATCATCTGATGGGGCAGCTGTGCCATGACACAAGCTAGTGGACAGCCCCCAGTCTCTTTGTTTACTAGTGTATTTGTAGACAAAACATAGTCTGAGGGTGGAGGATTTTGTGTGAGCTAATCTTCAGGTTATTTGAAGAGATTACCTGCTTATCAGAGCTGCTGGAGCTGGTGAAGCTGAAACCCTTGGCACAAAGCTGTCTCCACTGCAACCCTCATGCCCAACCTGACTAAGCTCACTGTCACTCTCAGCTCCTCTTTTCCACTCAGCAACTGGGCAACAGACTAACTTGGCTAGAACTGGAGAGGCACAGATGGTACAAGGGTACTGTCTCCAAATATACCAGATGCTTTAAACCCTGGAGTTTTTGTCAGTGTCTCCAAAACAGCTCTGTTAACAGTTTATGCAGTGGAAAAAATGAAAGAGATGTGAGAGACACTGAGTTCTCAAGTTGCTAATATTAAGCCAGTGCAACTTTCTTCCTTCCTTCCTTCCTTCCTTCCTTCCTTCCTTCCTTCCTTCCTTCCTTCCTTCCTTCCTTCCTTCCTTCCTTCCTTCCTTCCTTCCTTCCTTCCTTTCTTTCTTTCTTTCTTTCTTTCTTTCTTTCTTTCTTTCTTTCTTTCTTTCTTTCTTTCTTTCTTTCTTTCTTTCTTTCTTTCTTTCTTTCTTTCTTTCTTTCTTTCTTTCTTTCTTTCTCTTTCTTTCTTTCTTTCTTTCTTTCTTTCTTTCTTTCTTTCTTTCTTTCTTTCTTTTTTTTTTTTTTTTAATAAATATATAAATAAAATCAGTAGATTCCCAAATTCCCAACAGCTTTCCTCTGAGCTGCACATTAAAACTGAGCTTACTGAAAGAAAATAATAAAAAAAAAAAAAAAAAAAAAAAAAGATAACTGACATTCTGTCTTGAATTAAAATTTGGTTGAATGATTAAGAAAAGAAAATATGTGGCAACAACTGAGGTCTTTCTAAGACATCTGGGATTTGTAAACAATGAGATAAAGTAATCAGAAAGCAGACGTGAAGCTCTTCCCAGCTTTGAAAGCCCATATATTCCACTGGGTATGGTGTCCTGCTCTTTCCCCCATTTCTTGTATCTTTGTTCCTGAGAAACACAAGTTTATACAGCATCCAGTATTCAGGCTGAAGAAAATGAAAATTTCATGTCGTCCAGAAGCCCAAAAAGAAAAAAAAAAAAAAAGAAAAGAAAAAAGTACTGTTTTTAACCTAATTAAGTAACGATGGTCTTTATATTTTCCACAGTTAACTCTTACATATTAAGTATATAATCATAGATCAGGTTAAGATTTGTCCTACATTAAGAAAGATTAGTTATTAATTATTTTATTTTATTTATTTATTTTTCTGTTAATGTCCATGATTTTGCTCCTGTCTACATTCCTGAGATACAGCATGAACCTCGGATCCAAAAGTTATTTTCCTGATCTACTATTATTACAACTACATTAAGAAATATAGTATAGAAAGTAAAGGATGTATGCAGTTCACTCCTACTACAGCTAAGTAAGTATAGTGTATTTTACAGTATATACAATTAGAACATAACTTTATTGTGGCAGAAAAACAAACAAACAAACAAATAAAAACAACAGTAAAACACATTCTCTGGTTATGAGCACACTATACATTCTGTCTGTGAAAATGTAAGCAATAGAAAAAAAAAAGGTACTATTTTAATATTTCACTATTATACTTCAGTAGTAAAAATGTTACTTTATTCTCTGTTATTAAATGATGATTCATTCTCACACTTCACATTACGAGTATACAAATAAACAAACAAACAAAATCAGGGAACTTAGCATGTTCTTTTTTTATAATAATTGATTTGCTAATTGGTTTCAATGTAAACTACCGTATCTATCAACCTAAGTAAGCATACATCCACCTATGCTTCTTACTTGCTTTATTTTGTGTTGCTTCCAAAAACATGGAAAATGAAAAGGACTGATTTTGTTCTGTTCATAAAATGTCTCTAGCAAAGCCTCCTACAAGAATTTCATTTCACATGTAGAACAAGTAATCTACAATACTCAGCCACAGGTTCATAGGCATAGACACTACTATTTATTTATGTGTCTTAGGGTCAGATTCAAATAATGTTAAGGGATGCTTACTCCTGGGAGCAATCTTAAATCATTTGGCTTCCTTTCCCAGCTAATGGGTACTTTTGTGAGCAAGTGCTGCACTATCTAGCTCTGAAGTTCCTGATGATGTTGAAATGATACGATGCACTCAGACCTTGTAAATCACAGTGTTGGCCTGTTAATTCAGTGATTAGCCTGGTGTAGGATATAAAGAAAGTTGGCAGTTTGACTGAAAGACAACTGATAAAACCGAATGGATAGAGAAATTTTGGCCTGGGTTACTTAATTTCTTGCCAATGTGCTATGGGTGTGATACTGCCCTTCTGTACAGCTTTGCTGTGAGAACAGTCGTCCAGCAACTTTTTAACCTCATTTGAGGGGAACTGGAGGAGTGGGTAAAATGGAATAAAAAGCAGTGTTCAGACAATTTGGGAGAACATATGAAGAGTGCTGAAATAATTGGATTCAATATTTCTTTTGCTTGGTAAATGCAAATGTAAAAACACAGCAATAAAAATATTCACATTTTTCTTGGGTAAGTACTACCAGGGAAGTAACATTTAAATGGAAGGAGGTTTGTACTTTCTGAAATGGGTAACCTGATCTGTGATGATCTGCCAGTATAAGTCACAACTCTTAGCGTGGAAAATAATTGAAAATGAACAAAAACCTTCCATATGCACAAATAAGAATAAGAATTTACGTGTTTAGATTTAAAATGGCCTAAATTGTACATAGTTTTCCCAAACACTAATGGGAATGTGTGTGAGAAAATGTCATGAAGTCATGAAGTGGCATACAAATAAAATAATATATATACATAATTATATGTATATATAACATATATATAACATATAGTTATATATAGATATCTATAGTTTTAAGTAAAACAACAAAATAAAACAGGAAAGTAATCATAAAACGTTTTTTAGACAGTTTTCCTTATTGCTCAAAAGTTGGAAATGTAGAATAGTTCACTTAAAAGTCTTTTATGATATTTCTAGTATGATTTCCCAAATTCAGGAAGTATGGATGAACAGTTTCCCTGTCTTGTGGTTTATCTGAGTAGATATTAACAGTCAGTGATGGATACACACCAACCACAGGAATGAGTCAAACAGAGGAAATTAATTCATCATTAAATAAAATGAACTCACTTGAGACATCTTAGCAATCAAGACAGGTTAAAATATGCTGTTGTTGCCAAAGAGGAAATATGCATAAGTAGGCATGGGAATAATGCCTGTATTTTGCTGGCTCTAGGAAGTTATTACAGAAGAACTAAACTTACTTCTGTGCTAAGAATTTCAGATACAGTCAGCTGGGAATGACCATAAAAAGTATAAACCATTCCTCATTATTGAAGGGTAAATTCCAAACAGAATTAATATCTGGAAATCCCCTGAGTTTTTAACATCTCTTTCTATGTTTAATGTGAAATGCATTTTGTATAGCTGATAGGGAATGAAGCAGCCAAGGTAACCAGGCTATGAAAGTATTTATTAATGCGTCATGAAGAGGAAGTTCAGCTTTGGTCTCTAATATTAAACTACAACATCCTTGGTGGTTTGTTCCCGAAAACCGTAAGGTGTATATCTCCTGTTTTGTCCTGTAGCATTTTAAAGGGGAAATACACTGAAATACAGTTTGTGAAGCACTACAGAGTACAAATCTTATCAGGATCATTGTGGTTCAAAGGAGAACAAGACCCTCTGTTACCTCCATCCACAGGTGAGGTTGTAATTTTGGCATTTGCTTTGTTCTGAGTTCAACCTCTGATCTAACACTAACAAGTCCTTCACTAAACTATATCACTAAGGTCTAAATCTAAACGTCTTAAACGTGACTGAACCACTTCCCTGGGCAGCCTATTCCAATGCCCAACAACCCTTTCAGCAAATAAGTTCTTCCTAATATCCAACCTAAACCTCCCCTGGTGCAACTTTCAGGGAATTAAAATAGTTCAGAAATGTTGACATGAACTATTTTGAGCAAAGCAAAACACTGTACTATTCCCAAATGTAAATGTGACTTAGGTTAGTTAGCTAATTGTTGCTAAGTTTTGGCAAACATGACTGGAAATGAGAAATTATGTTGGATTCTGTACCTTGCTGTTAAAAGTAAAGTCTAAGAGTATGTTAGGATGACCAGGTAGGAAAGGACTATGTGGGTCTACAATTCTAATGATTATAACAGCTATTTTTTAAATCTAATTTCCAGACTAATTTTAGTCATAGCTAATTTATAACCATTTAGCCTTGGGTCAAAATCATCTGCTGGTTAAAACAGTTTGTTTCCAGGCCTGCTGTTTGTTTTATATGTAACACAAATAATAATTCTCCCTCAGTTTCCCATTTTATTGGACTAGGTAGCTTTGATGTTTTTGCCATTTCTCATAACATAAACTCTGCATTTCCATCATGTGGTTGTATCTCACCTGTACATCTGCTCAACTCTCGAAACAGGTGACTGTGATGGACTGGAACACCCGGATTTTATTCTTCCTTTATATTCCAGTATCACCCAGCATATTGCACCATTTAGTGGTATGATAGAATCATACAATGTCTTGGGTTGGAAGGGACCTGAAAGACCATCTAATGTCAACCCCCTGTCATGGGCAGGGACACCTCCCACTGGAACAAGTTACCGAAAGCCCCATTCAGCCTAGCCTTGAACACCTCCAGGGATGGGGCATCCAAAGCTTCTCTGGGCAACCTGTGCCAGTGTCTCACCACCCTCATAGTAAAGAATTTCTTCTTAATATCTAATCTACATCTACCCTCTTTTAGTTTAAAGCCATCCCCCCTTGTCCTATCACTACACTCCCTGATAAAGAGTCCCTCCACAGCTTTCCTGTAGGCCCTTGTTAGGTACTGGAAGGCTGCTATAAGGCCTCCCTGGAGCCTTCTCCAGCCTGAACAACCTCAACTCTCTCAGCCTGTCTTCACAGGAGAGTAGCTCTAGCCCCTTCATCATCCTCATGGCCCTCCTCTGGACTCATCCTAATACTTCCATGTCCTTCTTGTGCTGGGGAATCCAGGGCTGAACACAGTGCCCTAAGTGGGGTCTCAGGAGAGCAGAGAATAAGGGGAGAGCCACCTCCCTTGACCTGCTGGCCATGCTTCTTTTGAAAGCCAGTTGGCTTTCTGGGCTGCAAACACACATTGCCAGATGATGTTGAGCTTCTTGTCAACCACATCATTCTCCTCAGTGCTGCTCTCAGTCCATTCTTTGCCCAGCCTGTATTTGTGCTTGGGATTGCCCTGGCCCAAATGCAGGACCTTGCACTTGGCCTTGCTGAACCTCATGAAGTTCTCACAGACCCGCATCTCAAGACTATCAAGGTCCCTCAGGATGGCATCCCTTCCCTGCAGCATGTCAACTGTACTACACAGCTTGGTGTCATCAGCAAACTTGCTGAGAGTGCTCTCAATTTCACTGTCCTTGCCATTGGCAAAGAAGTTAAACAGTGCCAGTTCCAATATTGACCCCTGAGGAACACCATTTGTTATAGATCTCCACATAGACATTGAGCTATTGACTGCAACTCTTTGAGTGCGACCATTCCTTACCCACCAAGTGGTCCATCCATCAAATCCATGCCTCTCCAATTTAGAGACAAGGATATCATAAGCTTTACTACTTTTCAGCATTCCCTAAACTTAGCACAGACACAGAGCTGGACTCCATTATTGGTGCAGTTTCAAGCTTATCTCAAAGATGGGGCTTTATAGCCACAGCTGAAGTATAAGTGCACTTTTTATTTTCAGAAAGGTTGGGGGTGACCAACAGAAATTTTGCACTCAGCCTTATGTCCTCTGGCTAGCACACAAAAAATAAACCATTTGGCCTTTTCTCTGTCTTACAGCTAGTATTTCTTACCCACTCAATATTGAGTCAACACACAGAGTAGAGTGACTGCTGACTGTCAATAAGTTACTTTAAACACTTTTTTAAATGTGACTTTCTTATTGCTTCTCAGTGTGTGGGCTCATAATAAAGTGTATTTTTTGTGTGTAAGTGTATGCCTACACTTGGAGGTGAACCAGGCAGTGGTGGACTCCATGCTCCTGTGTCTAGACTATGCCTTGTCTGCAAGATGACCAACTTACTCAGGAGCGTCTGAATTATCCAGAGGTAACTTCAGGAGTCACTGTGCAGTCATGCCCAGCACTAAGAGCCCAGGAGAATTTAAAGAGAGAAGAAAAATCAGTACCTTCCAGTTGTCTGCTTCTTAATAGTGCATAACATACCAGACAGCATAGCCTGATGTTTTTAACTGTAAGATGTAACTTGAACTGCCTTGTTTTGACATATGAATATTTCTAGGTCTCTGAAAAACAGACTTCGCACAGAATGAATGGTGGTGTTCTGTCAGCTGTCTTCAACACTGTCTGTACCTGTTTGGACATTAAAAAGTTGCTGTGGCTCAAGGCCTGAGCATGTCCATGTCCTGGTCACCCTCTGACCAGACAAATGCAAAAAAGCACTGCCACACCACTACCTGCAGGCAGTGGTGGCTCTTCAGATACTTGATTAGCATGGATTCACAGAAAGTGAGTATATTTGTCTGTACGGTAATATTCAGTTTTCACAGATAAGCTTATATAGAAAGACTTTTTTTTTTTTTTTTTTTTTTTTGAGACAAAAGGTGCACATAAACTTGTATGTCCACCTAGAGTGAAAAACAGCCTATTAGATTTTGTGTTTATTACCATGGCAAGGAGAAATCCATAGCCAGCACTCTAGGTACCTTTTTCTCCGCTAACGCACTGGGGACAAGCAGTACATTTCCACTAGGAAATCATTATAACAAGAGAGAGGTTGCACTCCAGCAAGTACTGATCTTTCTTTTGCTCACACACAAAAGTGTTACAGTTCACAACATATCTGAGCTTGCTCTGTTGGTAGAGAGCTCGTCACGGAAAAAAAAACCTGTCACCACTGAGGACTGAAATAGAGACCACAGCAATTACTGATACTATGCTGGAATACTCCAAAAGTACACTTATGAAAATGATCCGTAGGCAAAACAATGATGTAAAACTTCAAGGAAAAATAACTTTCTTATATCCTATTTCATTTCACTATTATCTCATGGAAAGATTTTCTATGGTCAAATATTCTGTGTATTGTGTACACAGTTACGTGCTTCCACAACTGCCCACAGCAGCTCTGTTAAACAATGCTAAACATTAAGTGGGGCCATATAGCACATTGGTAATTTTCTTCTGAGTGCCACCCAAATGCACGTAAAGAAAAGCCAGACTATTTCCTTCATAAGAAATCAAAAAATAAATTTTAATTCATATTTCCTAGTGACATGTAGATAAATTACTGTAGAAAAACCTTTAAGAACAATAACAACAAAAAGATTACCACAAAGAAAATGCTCTTAAATCTCATGAAGAGAGATCCTTACACTTTTTGTCCCTTGATAAGATTAAAAAATGTGGGTGCAAGAATGAAGATCATCCTCAGTGCTTGAAGAGAGACACTCAGGCTGTCAATATTTATTTGCTATATCCTTATTTGATCTTTCTATGACTAGAAGAATGTCTTGAATACCTTGCAATATGTTCCTTGTGGAAAAAAAAAAAAACAAAAACAAACCAAAACAAAAAGCTATTGTTATTTTTGTGGCCACACAGAGACAGAAAAGAGCTGCTGGGGATGGCAGTTCTCCTGGCACGTGCAGCTGCTCTGGGAATCTGGGGGTCTCTGCATGCTTGGGCTTGGGGCAGCTTGTGCCACCTCTTTTGGGGCAAGCTGGCAAAATCTGGGGAGGGGCTGAGTTCCTGCATGCCTGCTGTGCTCTGACCTGCAGGGCCAGAATGCTGGGGCAGCTGGACGGGGAAGAGAAGAGAAAATAAAAGCTCCATTGAGAGCAACAGGAGCACAGTCTTTCTACTGCTATGCTGGGCTAGCACAGCTTCATAACAAGCCAGGATGTGATGCTAGACAAGTGGCATAATACTTTATTATTACTATTATTGTTGTTGTTGTTGTTGTTGTTGTTATCTTTTTGAAAAGAAACAGGGAGAATTTCAGCCTTTAATGGATGTCTTTAAAAAACACCTTTCTTCTCATGAGAGTCTGGCACAGCCCTCCCACACCCTTTGCTGTCCAAATAAACTTTACAAGGGAATGTTCTTTACATTCCCCGTTGAGCATGTATAGAAAAGACCGCTTTGGTACAGCCTGCTCTGTGTTGACGACAAAGTTTCCTGTTATTGTGAAGGAGTCACAGGCCTGCCTCCATTTCGGATCTGTGGAGCAGTGGTGCCACAGATGTTTTTTCAGGTGTAACATTCCTGTTGGCCACACAGGCCGTTCACACAGGATAAAAACAGCATCTTCAGCTTGGCTCGGCGTGTCTGTTTGCTCAACGCAGGGCTGAAGCAGCACCTCCACTTGTGGCAGGGATGAAGCTAGGCAATGTGGAAGGGAGCTTAAAACCCTTCCTGTTGTAATAGGAAATGTTCTGAAAACCTGAGATTTCACTTTTTGTACTCATTGTAGGTCAGCTAGGGCAGAATGAGAGGGACAGGGAACTGTGAGTTCAAGGACTGCACGATAGGAAAGGCTTTCCTTTTGCTGAAAGAATGTGGCTGAACTTTCTCCCTGTAGAAGATTTATCCTGTTGTGATTTCAAGGACCCTTAAAAAAACAGCATTTGAGAGCCACCCACGCAAGATAGTAGCATAGCAGCTGCAAAACAACACTAACATGGTTAATGGCTGTAAATACAGTGTCGTATTATGAAAAGGTCACTGTGAGAGGGTATCCTGCTGTGCTAGAGCTTGTGCAGGTGCTGTGGGTGTAGCCATAATAATATCATATCACTGATGGCTGGGAATTATTAGATACAAACCTTCCTTGTGTCAGAGAACTCTGCATTCCATAAACTTATTTAACCCCAGCATAAGAACTTTTACGGTACAGTAGCTGCCTTACCTAGTAAGAAACTCATCTCATTGTCACTTTGATGTACTGTCAGAAATGTGTTTTTCTTTTTCTTTCCAGTTCAAAATTGTTCTTTCTTCATAAGCATTCTTTTTGCATTAGGTAGATAAGAACACTTTTCCTTCTTAGAATTATTGTTTTGATGAAATGTAGATTTGCTTACTATTACTTTTCCAGTAAAATGTGATGAGGAAAACTATGGTCTGCTGTAAGAGTGAAAAATCATTGCTGAAACAAGTTTGTTTTGAAGGAAAGCTGTAAAGCCTGGGACCTGCTATTGCTGAGGGCAGTCTAAGAGTTCAGATGATCCATTTTTTCATTCTTTCACTTGATTGTTTCTTAACAATAGTTCTTCTGTTTGCTGGAGACATTCCTGAAGCTGACAGAACAGTCAATACTTCGTATTAAGAAGCTGTTGTTAAATATTGCACATGGGAAAATACATGGTTATTCAGCATGTTTCTAAAATGTCATCAACTCTTCTCTGCTATTCAGCATGCATCGTTCTTTAGTGAATTCATATGAACAAAGGTCTAAGATCAATGCACAACCCCAGAAAGATATGAAGGAATGCTGAAAAGACTCATGATATTTTCCAAACTTTATCCATGCTTACCTCCCATTTTGAAATTTCAACACACATTTTGAGCAACTATATGGCTATGGGAAAGAGGTTATGATGAGAGTGTAGTCATACTCATCCATACTTTTTGTAATATTCTTTCCATCTCTCTCTCTATATATATATATATTTTTTTTTTTTCCCAGAGAAAAAAATATCACTGGAGGAACAATGTCCTGGGTTCTCTATCTGATTCATCAGAAAAGTCACCTGTATGTTATTCAGATACAGCAATTCTCAACTCACACATATGCACACAGACGTACACACAAATAGATGTAGGTCCATGTATATGTATTTATGAATAACTGACACTAACAGGAGACTTTGTCTCCTCAAGAGATAACAAGTGAAGAGGCCAGATCAGATTGAGCTGGTCACGCAATGAAACACTTTATTTTTATACATCATCTTTCATGCAAACATATCACAAAATTCTTCAAAGCCAGTTTATCTACACATGCCTGAATGGTACAACGAAACTGCTCAGTTTTACAGGAAGCATCTGTAGATGTTGCAGGGCAAGGGTGAAGATGGAAACAATGGCCAAGTTTCAGGAGAATGATTAAGTACTGGAAAACTGGGAAGTTCAGGCAATGGGATATGCACTTTTTTAAGCAGCTGAAGAGGCTCTGCCCACTGAGCAGATGACTCCTGAAAGGAATTTGAAGAGAATTAGTGGGAATGGCTATTTCAGATGGCAAAGGAATCAAAATAGAAAGCCAGTTCCTTAGGCCTGAACTGTCTCCTTTCAAGTCTGAAACATATTTCCTCTTTCTCTTGGATCTTTTGTATCCAAGAGCTCTTTATCCTGCTATGGTTTAACAGCCCAGAAGGAATGCTCCAGGGGAAGAAAATGAAGAGCACTCTGCTCACGACACCGCCATCACTGAGGTAGAGGTGGACATGACTTGCAAATTTTCTGTCTATTGTGGATTTATGCTGCTTGGCTATTTCCTCAGCCTATCCCAACATACACCTCAAGCTCCCCATCTGCTCTCCTGCAGCAACATTCTGCCTGCTAAGGGATCCTCCAGCTCATGAACATGTACCACTTCAGCATTTGCTACTACAAGCAGAAAGAATACTAACAAATCTAAGATGATAAATACTAGAAGTACATCAGAATGGACTTTGGACACTAACAAATTGACTTTATTTCTGTTTAAAGCACTAGTAGGCACATATTCACATGATAAATATCAGAAAACATTACATGACTTGACAAAAGACATTCTATGGAACTAAGTAAAAATAAATTAATAGAAGTTTGCATTTTAGTTATTCTCATTATAACACCCCTTGTAAGTATTAAGTAAAACTGCAGGCACAATACATATTCAAAAGATGGGAGGTGGGGGAGATATGAAAATTTGCTATTTCCACTTGAAGATAATAGGTACAGCAAATGTTTGAGCTACACACTTTAAGATTGCTCTGAGGAGTTTAACCCCTACATATAAAACTCAGTTTTGAATCACATAGAAATCCTGTTAGTTTAATTCTGGCAAAATTCATATTGTGATCTTGCCATTTCATAAATTTGCTCTATTTTTTAGGCTGTGATCCCCTTTATTTTTTTATTGTCTTTTGTACAGTTTTCCATTTGCTCCAATTTATATTTGAATCCACAGTAATGTATTATTGTTTGTAATTATTCCACAGGATATGTGACATAGCTACTGCATTTGTAGTTAAAATAAAATAAAATAAATAAAATAAAATAAAATAAAACAAAAAATAAACAAAACAATAAACCTAAAACAAACAAATACCCAATGACATGTGAATGCAAAAATCTTCAATTTAAATTCTCATAAACAGAAATGATAATGATATAAACTGGATTTGTTGGATTTCAGCATCACCAAAAATCAGCAGCTCTAATTAAGAACTTAGATATAGAAACAGATCTCTCAGCTTGAATCATTAGTGACTTTCATATTTAGCTGTGGATTGGAAGGGAAGGGAAGGGAAGGGAAGGGAAGGGAAGGGAAGGGAAGGGAAGGGAAGGGAAGGGAAGGGAAGGGAAGGGAAGGGAAGGGAAGGGAAGGGAAGGGAAGGGAAGGGAAGGGAAGGGAAGGGAAGGGAAGGGAAGGGAAGGGAAGGGAAGGGAAGGGAAGGGAAGGGAAGGGAAGGAACTAGAGAGGCCTTTGATCTGCTGTGTCTTCTGGCTGACTGCATTAGGTGTTCAGGAATGCAGGTATCAGCTGGGGCATTCTTTCGGTATCAGTGGCTGTACCTAGCTACAGGCAAAAAGCAAGGGGCATTATTGTAAAGCAAGGTATATGCTTTATGGTTTTAGAATGAGTAAGTAGTCACCTAGTTGGTGCTTAATAAGTCTGGGAGCTTGGGAGTGATAAATTGAATTTCCAGTTATCTATTCAGAAACAGATGGTCACATTTCAAAACACTTTATTGCCACCATGCTAGCTTGAAAGGTCACACAGTGCTCTCAGCTGAGGTTTTCTATTGTTTGCAATTTCTGCTTGCAGGCTAAGAGCAATATCCTGTGCGTTTTTTTAGCCTGTGTTACTAGTCACTTTAATCTGACAAAAGTGTGGCCTGCCACTCCCAATTGGATGTTCTTCTTCCTCCTTTGGGTGGGCATGACTATACATGCAGCTGCATGGCAATCTGACTCACCCTACAAATGCTAACTCTGGTACTGTGATGGTGGTGGGAATAGGCAACCTGGGGGAAAACAGGACCTGCTTTCTGGCAGCAGGCAGCATTTGCATCAGATCAAAGTATCTAAAAGAGCCTTGAACTAAAACCTCCTTTAGCTTCATGGATTATTTTGAAATATTTGGTAGCTTTGAATGCAACAATACTCTTATGCATGTATTTTACATTACTGCCAAATCTAATCAAATCTCTAGAAGAAATTTCACAGCATGCAATTCTAAATCAGACGAACCAAGCTGTGACATCCCTAGCAAAACTGTACTAGTTCTTCTGGAAAAGGCTGTTTACTTTAGCAGATGATCAAATGCTAAACAGGAGAATTTGGAGATGCTTCAGGTTAATTGTTCTCATTGGTTTCCTTGCCAAGGCAGCAATGAAGATAATTAACTCTTCACATCTAAACTTAAGTCGAAGGGGTGAAAGAACGTGAGTAATAAATCTGTTTCAATCTCCTGTCTGTTTTTAACCTCCCAACACACCTACGCATATCTTAAAATGAAGATTTATATAGTAACAGAGAGGTTTGCAATTAAGAGACTTTTTATGTAGTTATTTGTTCCAACCACCAATTCTCATTGCTCATTTCTACTCCATCACACAAATTTTAGTTGTTCAGATTTCTCTAGATAATTCTTCTTGCCTCTTCTTATTTTTTGTATACAATTACTGTAGCATTCTTTGTCACCTGATTTCTCAAGTTCTCTCCATAAGGCTCAGGTTTGCTCCCCTTGTCAATGTTTAATTGTTCTTTTCAATCTTTTTGCTTAAAGAGTGCTCAGATACACAGAAAAGAAGCCTCTACCAGCTGCAATGACCTACAGTACCTGAGCGTTTCATTTACTTTCTCAGCATCTGCTTCGAGGGACATGCACACACTGATTGCAGAGGTGAAGCCATTTAGGTTGTAACCTCCAAAGAATTTACTGTAGCTGATGGTAGAGATGAAAGAAAAAGCTCCCATGAAGCATCTCAGATAAAGAGTTTTTGTTGCGTGGTCAGTAACATGATTTTTCCTCTTTCACAAACAACTTGATAGATCCTTTTTTTTAGGTGCTGTTAGTTATACACAAGTGATTTTTGATTGCCAGAAGAGGATTCTGCAGCAACAGAAGTTGCTTCAGTTTTTCCCCTCATTTCTAAGGGATCTTTTTTGTTTGTTTATTTTTAAATTATTAATATTAATATTAAATTATTTGTATTTTATTTACCAAGTCTTTTGTTAGCAAACAGAATATTGATTTCTTCTAGCTGAAATAGGATTGCCTGTAATCAGCAGTGCTAGAATTAATTGTTTAGCCATGCTAAGAACCACTGCAATGCTATTTGCTTCCTCTCACCAAAAAAAAAAAACACCAACACAAAACAATAACAAAAACAACCAACCAATAAACCATTCATATCCCTCTGGGGATCCTATATCCCATGCTACCATGTACAAGCCCTCTCAGACTTCAAAGGACTCTCAGGGTTTCTCCTCCTCACTATGTTCCGTGGCAACAAAGACATAGGTTTTTGCATCTAATGGACCTCATTGAGGTGTCTGTCCAAAGAGGGTTTGTTTGTGTATGCTAGTGAATGTGCACATGTATACATAATACAGGAGAAATCACCCACTTCTCCTATTTTCCTTCCCAGAGTAAACATCTGAATCCTTGAAATGATCTCAATGGAGGACATTTCTTCACACAGATGCTCAGAAATAGGTAATTCACTTTATTCTCCACAAGAAGATATGTGATGTTCAGGGTAAAACCAATAAGCCCTCTGAATTACCTCTAATGTCTTCCCGACTACTTCAGGGAATATTTCTGTTCTTTGACTAGCTCTATATTTCTCCTGTGAAACCTGTGTCTGAGCTAGTGATTTTTCCTTTACTATATTTTTATGACAATTATTATTTTTTTCAATTGTCTTTCAATTGTACAAACAAACAAAAACCACTGGAAGTATAAATATATATTTCAGAACTGTTTAGAACTCAAATCCTATCAATATTTATCTTGTGGTAGTCTTGAATACTTTTTCCTTGACCAGCACTTAGGTACCTATATTTTTTACCAGTCTGCAATGTTAAGAGTTAGAAGCACTTTTCTCTCCTGTAAAACTGGCTTTTCTGCATAAATTCTATGGTAATAGCTTATTTTTTACAGTCACTGTTGGTTGCTCTGTTTAAGCAAACAAGTTGCAATTTGGCAGTCTTTTTTTTTTTTTTTCTTTTTTTTTTTTTTTTTTTTTTCAGGTGTCTACTCATTAACTATTGGTTAAGAAACACCTCTCAAGGCTTGTGTCTGAAGATAGCTGTAGTCCAGTAAGGACCTTGATTAACTTCCTTTGTTTTCTTAGTTTGAACAATACATTCTGTTATCCTATTTGGGTTTTGCAATGCCTGGGGTTTTAAACTACTGTTGAATGGACTATTATTATCTTAGAAAACACCAGGAGCATGATTACATCTTGTGAAGTTATTTATATTTGCGTATAGCAAATGAGAAATGGAATTTCAATGTAAATGAGTAGAGAATGATGGTGTATAATTGTACTGTCTTCTGTGTTGCCCAGTTTTCATAACCATGATATCCTGGGGTGCAAAGGAATGATTTTTCATTGCTTGATTAGGAATTCTTTGCCTTTTCAAAAGAAATTGCAGCTGATTTTTTTTTTTTTTTTTTTTTTCCCAATTGCAGTATTCTCTAGTTGATTCAATTTAATGTAGCTTGATTTGAGTCAGAAACATTAGGAAATCTTTGTCTTTGGAATTATAATTGTCAGCCCATACACTTTGGCTGTCATTTCCTGGAAGCTTGCTTTGGTCTGCAGCAAGTAGACAGTATATGCAACAAACTGATTATTGTGGAGATACATGATCAAGCTGCCTGTTTACTCCAGATTCTGGAAAGGGAATCCTTTTGCATAATTTGATCTACAGATGTTCTCTCTGAGTAGAGTAAAGCATTTCTATCTTCCTATTATTTGTATCAGTATTTCCCCTTTATCCAACGCGAGGAGATTCAATAGTAGAGATGTCTTTGTGCTTGTTTTGAGCTAGCAATATGCTCAGCTTTGTACAATACTCAACAGCAGACAATCACTACCCTGGAGAGCTTAAAGTCTAAAAATACCCCAGTTAATGCCTCAGCTTTTTTCAGTCTTTAACATTCTCAAGGTTCTTTTACTGTTTTATCTCATCTTAATATGGCCCAATTTTAAGCTAGCAACTGAAACAAATCAGCGTGGTTCCTCTCTATGAAAATAATCTGACAACAGGTAACAAATTCATTTCTTAAATTTGAAAATACCTGTAGGCTCAATCCAGTATTCACTGAAGAATAAAGAAAGAATCCCCTTATTACAGATCCACACAAGTAACTTTAACCTTGCCTACCTCCCCCTGACAATGCCAGCAAAGCACCTGCAAGGACTCTAACTGTGGTACCTGTCTTCTCTGTAGATGCAGAGAGTGGGTGAGTTGTAGCAAATTACTAGCGCTATGATTGTGACTGAGGCCATCTGGGTAAGTCATGTCCATCTGCCTGATGCTTTGGTGAATATATACATGTATTTTGAAGCAATGAAGTGAATGTCTTTCCAGCAAGCCTCATTTAAAACTGTGATGTGTCTTTTTGCCATGAGGATTGTCAGCAACAAGGTATAGATGAATGTGATCTGCTAGTTGAACGCTGAGCTAGTGAAAGGACAGTGAGAGATGAAATCATGTGCTAGAGACAAAAGGGTGGTAATAAAGAATAGGGAAAAGGCAAATTTTATCAGTCTTTTTTTTTTTTTTTAAATATTATTATTTTTCCCAGTCCTTTGGACACTGCGTCTTTATTTTGGTTGTGGATATTTTTGTGTTTCTGTCTCTGTGGTTTCTCCTTTCTAAGAACATCAGTCAGCACTGAGCTGTGGTGCCTCAGATCTCTGGAGACCCAGAATTCTAGGGATTAAGCTGCAGGTTTAACTTTTGGGCTAGCAAAAGGATCATCTGTTTGGTGTAGTTTGCAGGCAGAGTGAAGATGTGTGTTGTGAGTGTACAGAACTCACTCTAAGAAAAGAAGGCAGAGAATATACCTTAACTTCTATGTTATATTGTGGTTATATCATTAATTTTGCTGTTGCTTGAGAATGCTTCTAAAGGACGACGTGATCATATCTTATTTTGTATGTGGTGATCTAATGGAGCAAATTTCTGGTTGTACTCCCAAATGTTTGACCTGTTTGACCTGGCTTACAGGGTTTGTAAGAAATAGTCATTCTCTTAAGTCTCCCTTATTACTGTACTGTGGTGGCTACAATAACTTAACACTTTTGAGAAAGGGAGCATGCATTTCCCTCTGTGAATACCTTCACATTTCCCATCTCCAGAGTATATACCTTGCACTGACACTGCTTCCTCTTCAGCTCCATTCTCATCCCATTCAGGCCCTGCATATAAAAATTTGCCCCAGCTACAAGGGACCTGTACACTTTAATGTGTTTCATGTTAAACTCAACACCCATATTGCATCAACTTGACAAGGACTCAATCCACTACATAAACCACAGCCACTTCCCTGCCTTGACATGCTCCTGGGCTACCTAGGCAGGGCTCTCACACCTTCTACTACACTTCAGCCTCCACCTTCTCCAGTTTACATAGGAATGGCCTTCACCATAACCTTTCTACTTGTATTGTTTTCAAAGGTTCATTTGTTTTTGTTCATTTTGTTCACACATTTCAAAATATGTAGATTGTGTCTCATTGAGAGACAGAACTGTAAGACTATCTCAAGGAGCTCAAATCCAAGGACTAGAAGGGAAAAAGCAAGATACAGAAAGGGCCACCAGCTACATGGCTGCATAGAAGTAGACTCTCTTCCCATTTCTGCTCTAGTTCATGTCAACGCCAAAGAAAGGACATCAGAGATTCATAATAATTCACAGAGATCCCCGAGTTATTGATTATTCCTCATATTCCTTACATATTGACCTTTCAAATCATCCATCTGCAGACCTTGTTTCATCATTGTAAGCTTTGTTAGGCTCTTTCTGTAAAGGGCTAGTGAATGTTAGGAACTAGCTGGAATGCCTGTGTAGGACTTGAAATACTGTGGAACTCATTGAGAAAGAAAAATAGAAAAGCTGGTAAAAAACTATCGTCTTTAAAGAAGAGTCTTTCCAACTTTGATTTGGTATGTTCAGGACACGTTGGAAATCCCTACCTCAAAAAAATACACAACTTGGATTTGAATCTCTAAGAGCTCTGCTCCACAAACTAGGGCAGATTAAAAACACACCATTATAAAGCTGTGAAACTTTGCGTACCTGTTAATCTCATTACTTCCATGTGCCTTCCCCTGACTGCAGATCTAGCTCAGCCAATCTTGTAGAGTCCCCTACTAATGAACAATAAACGGGTGCTGCTATTGTTCACAAGGGCCTGAGACCTCTCTGTGGTAACGGCAGGCCCATGGGAAAGGGAGAGGCTGCCAGGTGGGGTGGGATCTTTCACAGCTATCCCAAACCCTGGACTGTAACTCATGAATCAGAACCTAGCCTTTAGTGAACACATCAAATTCACAAAATACAAATGAGCACATGGGTTTTTCAGCATTTCAGGTAGTGAGAAATGAGAAAACAGCTTGCTACCCATGAGGCCTTTCCTCTGCTCCTCACAACTGTGTTCCCCGTTAGATCTGCTGTCAGAGCTGCCCCTGTGAGTGTGCTGTAACATCTTTCGTTTGCATGAACTTGTTGAATAATACGTGTTCTTTAATGCAGTTCACTAGATTGTGTAGATTTAATCCAGATCAGACATGGACATGTGATCCCACCTCTGTAACGTTAGCTGGAGAATGTGATATGCATGCTGGCTTTCTGCTTTTAGTCTCGTTAGGCTGGCTGCAGGAGAGCAGATTTCTGACCCAGCATGAAGCTGGAGCAGCACAGCCAGACAATACCTGAGGCAACATCAAGTCTGCTAGGACAAAATTACCTATTCAGGGTTGTCTGAACAAATTTGAAGTGGCAGAGTGAGTTTCTAGTAGCCTAATATTTTGTGCTATGCAGCCTTGCAGTTTTGTACTTGATGCTGGTTTTACAGATGCCTTAAAACATGTGCTACGTGCTTTCATACTTGATTTACCATCTTGTGGTGCCACAGCTTTCAAGAATACAGGAGGCAGGTATTTGCTAACACAATCTATTTTCACTGAAGCAAGGTAAGAAACAATGTCTGCTCAACCATCAATATAACTGGATCTGCTTATTGACAGTGTCAAAAGTCAGTCTGCAAGCAAGTGGGCCCAATACATCTGTCTCTCTGTATTATTATTTTTTTTTTTTTTCAGGTAGATGCAACTTAGCTTTGCCCATAGGCTTAGCTGACCAAACTCAAGAAATGTTGAAAAAGCACAAAATGCACTATTCCTTTATTTTATTAAAGTTTCAGGTACAGGTGTTTCTTTCTAGCTGCTATGAGACCCAAAGAACAGCATTTTTAAAAAAATGCATTAATGATTTACAGAAAGGATGACAGAAAGGGGAGCTAAGGAGTTTAATCAGACTCTATTTCTATTTTTTGGGAACATTTTATTTGACAGAACCCTATTTTCCTCCCACTGCTGCATTTTTTGACAGGTGTCAGTCAAATTATAATCTAGACATAAGAACATTATCACTCTCCACCCCTTTTCTGTGCTGCTTTTACATGAAAGGAGGAAAACATGCAGTCATTCAGGATGACTGGCTAATGAGTTGTGTTAGAGAAATTTTATTTATAACAATTCATTACAAACATCATGCAGCATGAAAATAGTGGATAAAGCTTAACAGGAATAATCTCCTTTTATTGTTGCTATTGGAGTAAAAGTATTTTGTTATCATATATCTTACATTCACTCATCTGTATTTCTTAGATATACCTTCATTCAGTCAATGCAAGAGAACTCTGGGGTGAATCCAAAATATGCTATCATTTGTAGAAAAACAAACAAACAAAACAAACAAACAAACAGAAGCAACTATTTCATGCTTCTCAAGAATTATTAATCTGTTCAGAAAGTACTGCAGCATTGTGTGGATTAACTTTCTATATGTCTGTCCTACTGGACACACCTTATGCCCTTGGGGCACTTACATGGATTTATGCTTGTACTGTTGAATACTATTTGTATTGTAGACTAAATACAATAGTGCTGTAGTTAAGCACTCAGCACTGGGCTCCTTTTGACCCTTATCATGTGTCATGTATTTCAGTTTAATGTATCTGAAATAATTTTAGTTATGTCTTGAAATCCAGTAAAACAATGTAACAGTAAGAAACCTCTTTACTTCAAGTCCCCATCATATGTGTGGTGATGTGTAGGGTACATAGGAGTACTGGGGAGAGATAGGAGGTGTAAAGTCTGTTGAGATGGAGTTCTTGGACAGGATGTCTGGCATGCCATACAGGTCCCTGACATCTGTTGTCTCTTACATTGTAATCAGGAATGTACTTCATTGCTGGGAAGAGCTCGAGCTCATCCACACAGTATAACTACTCTTACAGTTCAACAGTAAAACATCATTTTGGGCTAGTGGCCAAGCCCGTGCCATGGCCCTGTTTTCATCTTCTGGTGTAGATCATCTGCACATCTAATGGAAAGTCTAGAAGCAGATTTATGTGATGACAAACAGGATGGGGATTAGGGTTTGGCACCCACTTTAAGAAGAGTACTTAAGCACTTCCTTAACAGTAGTGTTAAAACTCATGTGTTTGAAGGCCTCTGAGACACACATCTCCAAAATTTCTGAATGGGTAACTAATGCATCGTAGTATTCTGTATACCTGCTCTGAGAATCATGTTTTCAGATACCTGACTATTCCCAAATTATGTAAGAGATTTCTGAATATACCAATTCACAGTCAACAAAAGAGTATGCAAACAAACTGAGAAATGAAACACAGATTTTTTTGTCATTCAGAAATTCTTTGGTGGTATTTCTTCAGTCCATGAAAGGACTTTAGTAGAGGCAGTGAACACCAGTAAATGGTAGCTCAATTGAGAAGGGTTAGGTAGGTTGTCTTGGACCACTCTTCAGTCTTACCTCTTTTGACAGTGAAAGGAACACATAAGAATGTTTTCCTCTGATATTCCCGTTCACAACGACTACAACACTTTGTGCTGGTTAGATAGAGTGCTGTTGCAACTGTCTGTCTTTTGTGGATGCGTGAATGAAGAAGAGAGAGAATCTCAGGAAACTGTAGAACAGTAGTTAGCCCATTGAGGTTTTTTGTTTGTTTTTTTTTGTTTGTTTTTAGATATACAGCTCGCAGGAGATTTGAACATTTTTTAATCTGCATGTGCCCATCCTATCACATACAGAATTTGTGATGCAGTGGTATTGGGGGACCCACTTCACAAAAATGCTTCCTAATCCTCCATCAAGTTGCAGCACTGGCCAAAAGTAGGAATGGCATGCTACAGCCACTGCATAAGAGGCCAGTGTGGTTAACAGGGCCAAGGACCAACCTTTGCTCACACAGAAATCAGTTTTTAAGACCATGTTTTAAAATATACCACTGGGACCTAAATAAAGTCATATCCAGAGGGATGAAGAGCTGGGATGATTCTTCAGGGGATTCGTAAAGCCTTCTTTCCTTTAACAAGTCTTTCCATTTGACACCTTCTCACCTATACACTAATGCTTCTGGGAGCTAGGTGTGAAACCAAGAGGAGAAGTGCACCTGTTTGCATAGTGATTTTTTAAAGTTAATAGTGGGAAGTATTATGTAAAGTGACTACTGCAAACAACTGGAAGTTTAGCTTGGCAAATGGCAAGCAGCCTTTGCACAATGTTGTTCCCTGCATATGGAAAACCCCAGCATGACAGATTCAAAAGTTTAACATAACTGACACCTTGCTGGGAAAAAAAAAAAAAAGGCAGCTCAGACAAAGTGAAATGTTCTTCAGACATTGAATCTAACATTGCTGAAGAATTTAAGCAGTGTATCCAAAAAGGAGGAGAATAAGAGAGAAGAAAAAAATCCTTTTCATATTTCAGACATCTTCATTTCATGAGAAAGCTGCAGTGGTGGGTTTAGTTCCTTAATACATCAAAGAGTAGCTGTAACGAGCTCTGGAAGTGGGCTAACATGTGATAATTAAGTGACTTTAAATATTAATCATCCTATTTAAAAGTAACATTGGCAAAGAAATAGATCCCTAATGAGAAGTAAAATTACATTATAAACACTATTCTGTAAAAGGGGACCTATTCTGGTGTTTTCTTTGAAGCCAGATGAGAACTGATCCAGTGTCTGAGTACATTCCCAGGGTGCTATGAGGAAGCTGAATTCTTTTCATAATTGTTTGACAAACTTCTTCCAAGACACACAGCACACAGACTTAAAATGCATTTTTCCTGTCGTGTGTCTGTGTTTATGGGTGAATACCATATGGACTTTGGTCTAGGCTTTGCTCATCTGAAAAGTGCTGTGAGAGGACTCCATGTTTCAGTTAACTGTTTCCTGTCGAGCAGACAAAACATGTTCATGTGAAGGAAATAAAATCACCAAGCTATTTTAAGGTAAACAAGCCCATGGTTGAAATTTCATTTCCTCAGGGTCTGGGGTATTTTTGTTGTTGTTATTCACATCTGGATAAAAAGGATAGATTAGGTATCACAACTGTTATTTCCCTGAGAAAAGCTGAAACTAAAGACAGGTTTTGAATAGGAAGTATTTACATAATTTGAAGGCTAAGCTGAGCCTGAAGGCAGTGATTGACTTAAAGGTTTGTCTTACAGTAGCATGTTAATGTTGAAATGGGGCAGATGTACCTAATTGACACAATGGCTGTGTTCTGAGAAGGGATAAAAAAAAGTGATTAAAAAAAAAAAAAAAGAAAGATTTTATAAAATTTTGTTCTCTTGAAATTTAATTTTCCAGTGGTTAAGGAAAGAAATGGTAACATTCACATAGACTGACTTGCATGGATGTGACTTTGTACAGTGTCCCCTCCCATGCAGAGCAGTGACTGAAAACTTTCTCATAGGAAACTATCAACAGGACAACTAATTTTTTTTTTTTGGTTAATATAAGAAATTTGTGAATTCTGCCTTCTTTTTTTTTTTTTTTCTTTTTTTTTTTTTTTTCTTTTTTTTTTTTTTTCCTTCAGGTCTTGTTTTTTTGTGGTATAATAATGTTGGTCCAATCCTGAAGATGTTGCTTAAGGCCAAATCCTGCTATTCTTGTGCCAAATTACATTTAATCAAATGAATGTTGAATTTGGTCTGTCTTTATTCTTTTTTTTTTTTTTTTTTTTTTTGAGTTAAATATTCATTGACTTTAAGAAGAGTTTTGTTTTTGTAAGGACTGAATTAAGCTAAGTAGAAACATCAGGACCCAGCTAAGATAGTGACTTCTCACGTCCTTAGAACTGCATACTGGAGTATATTAAGTCTTAGAAAAGGCAAGTTGATGTATTAATGGTAAACAGAAAGTCAAATAGATGTATTAGTTCACTTGCATTCAATTTCTGTAATGCTTTGTAAGAAGTTGTCTCTTTGCATAACTTTTGGACATACAGCTATGATTGCAAAATTATCATAATGTAATCTAGGGGTAGGGAATATGTAAAATTCGCAGGACTGTGGTAGTGTCTTGAGCTGGACAGCTGGTTATGCACACAGTTCTGACTGATCTGGGAGAAGCAGAGTGAGCAAAGAAGTCTGCTCCTGCCCCTATCATGCTACTTGTAGCAGTACAGGGGCAGCAATTAAGGCAGTGATAGTGTCATTTTGCAATGAGCAATGAATCCTTGCACTTGGAAATACTTAGGTGGCTTGCAGAATTCATTCCCAAACAAGCTGAGTGGTGCAATTGATACAACAGAAGGAAGGGATGCTATCCAAGGGGACCTAAACAAACTTGAGAAGTGGGCCCATGTGAACCTATTGAGGTTCAACAAGTCCAAGTGCAAGGTGCTGCACTTAGGCCAGGGCTATCCTGGAGGACTTGAGCACAGACTGGGAGAAGAACTCATTGAGAACAGCTCTGCAGAAAAGGACTTGGGAGTTCTGGTGGATGAAAACCTTGACATGATCCAGCAGCGTGTCCTTGCAGTCCTGAAGGCCAGCTGCATCCTGGGCTGCATCAACAGAGAAGTGGCCAGCAGCTCAAGGGAGGTGATTGTGCCCCTCTGTTCTGCCCTTGTGAGGCCCCATTTAGAGTCCTGCATCCAGGTCTGGGGCCCTCAGCACAAGAAGGATGTGGGGCTGTTAGAGTGGGTCCAGAGGAGGGTCATTAAGTTGATCAGAGGGCTAGAGCACCTCTCCTATGGAGTAAGGCTGAGAGAGCTCAGTATGTTCAGCCTGGAGAAGAGAAGGCTCAGGGGAGACTTCACAGTGGCCTTCCCATACTTAAAAGGAGCTTATAAAAAGATGGAGAATGACTGTTTAATTGGGGAGCTAACGATAGGACAAGGGGAATGGTTTTAAACTAAAAGAATGGAGATTAGATGAGGTGTTAGGAAGAAATTCTTCACTCAGAAGGTGGTGAGGCCCTGGCACAGGTTGCCCAGAGAAGCTGTGGATGCCCCATCCCTGGAGGTGTTCAAGGCCAGGCTGAAGGGGGCTTTGGGAAACCTGGTCTGGTGGGAGGTGTCCTTGCCTATGGCAGGGGGGTTGGAACTAGATGGTCTTTGAGGTTCCTTCCAAGCCAAGTTATTCTTTGATTCTATGATTATGTCCCTATTATATTTCATTTCTTATTAAGGATAATGTGAAGCCATAGTCTTCCCAGGAGAGTACTGTTAGAAGATACAGTGCCTCTTTGTCAAATTTTCTGCTGGTCTATGTGCCATTTGTTGTTGCCTGTGTGTACAGTATTTACATCAGCAGAAAAGTGTTGCTTCTTTGCATAGAAAAAAAAAAGTAATTTGAATAGCTTTCCACTCCAGCTGAAAAACTGCCAGATTTTTTTTTTTTTAATCTCTCTAAAAACAGATTAATAAGGCTACATTACTTGTAAGAGTATTTGGCTCTATTCCATTAATAGATTCTAATTGTTAAATATGATTTTTTTTTTTGTGTGTGTGTGTGTGTGTCCTTTGCTAATTGCAGTTTTAAGTATATTTTCTGGTTGCCTTGTTTGAGACTTTTAGCAGATAAAGACCAGAAAAATAAAGTTGTATATTGTCCTAAGCAGATTCACTCCTAAACAAACTGTTCCTCAAAGATTTCCAGAAGGCACCAGCAGCTCTTTAAGAAGTAACAGCCTACAAAAATGTTATTTTTCACAGTTAAGCAGACTTTGGTCTAAAGCTGTGCAAACAAGCCTCTGAATCCTTGTTGCTTTCAGGGACTGTTTTTGGGTGTGTGCTGATCTATAAATCAAAACCATTTGAAACAATGTAAAAGAAAATGTTTAAAAAAATAAATACAAAAAGAAATGTTTTTTTCTTCTTTCTCCTGCAGATCAGGATGTGTTCCAGAGAAGCCAAAGGCATTACAGGGATGCAAAACAGGAGTATGAGAGACGAGGTTCAAGAGTGCCTGATCCAAATCCTGCTGAATTAGTGGCAAGTTTCTCCTTGACCACAGTGAGTTTTGGACGAGATCCCATGCTCTGATTTTGGCAGTCAGCTTGGCTACCACATCACAGTCCACTTCAGTTTGAAATAGGCAAGACCTAAACCAGAGAAAAAGTAGGTTAAAAATAAAAAAAGGCATCAGATCTATGAGGTCCTTGCCAAGCTCTTTTATAAATAATATGTGGGTCTTCGTGAAACCATATGTAACACTGGCATTGTATAAACAGTCCAAATAACTTAACGTCTTTAGTGTAGCATTGATGTGAGAGGTGCTACAGCAAGATGACAGTTATTAATGCCTTGCCAGTATTGCAAGATAATATGGCCACAGGTATTTCAAAGCAGGCAGTTTATATTGGATCTCATTCCATTGCTGATGTCAGTGGCAAAACTCCTGGAGACTTCAGTGGTGAGAGGACTCAGGCAGTTATGACGAGGGGAATCCATTTGCACCGAAGGCAGCAGAGCTGACTCTGAACAGTCCCATTACCTGATGTTGACTGACATCATCCACCCTTGTGTTCCTGATGGCTGACATCAGTATGCAGTAATAAAAGTACTGCTCTCTCAGGGAACCTAAACACTCGAGCGCAGCTGGAGGTGAAATTGTGTATGAGAATACCCTCAACGAATAGAAGTTTTTCCTGCCAGGAGCCACTTAGAAGGAAAAATAAATAAATGGCTAACTTGCGCTGCCTGTTCTTTTTAAATCAAATGAAGCTGATTAGTCTGAAAAAAAATAAATTAGTAGGGTCATTAAAGCAGCTGTAGCTTTATTGTTTTTTAACAATAACAAAGTAACAAGAGGTAAAGGATAGGGTTGGATTGGATGATGTTAATCACAGATTCTAGTTTTTGTGTGTGTGTGTGTGTGTGTCTGTTTTTTTTTCCCTCTTTTTTTTTTCTTTTTTTTTTTCTTTTTTTTTTTTCTTCAATGCCTGCAAGTACTGACACTCATAGCATTAGCTAAACAGAGTATAAGAAGCATCTTACTCTCTGGCTAGCGATTAACTATTGAACAGCCAGCCTATGAGGAAAGCTGCTTCTCTGACAAATTGGCTAAAGCTTATGCTCTGCATTCAAGTCAATGAGAGTGTTGTTCACAGAAAAGCAAGCCTGATGCAGCCTTCCAGTACCCCTGAAGTCTGGGAGGAGAAGAGATTTTGTCCCTAACGGTTTCTTGTGTAACTTTTTGATTAAAATTCAAGATCAGAAACAACACTTAGCTTTGATGAATGTTAAAAAGGCGAGTCACTGTCAGGGCTATAATGTCTGTATATGCAATTGTCCCGTAGTGCTTTTAGGTCTCCAGTTTGTTCTCTGGCCTGTTCATTGACTGCCTGAATTGAAGGCAGTCAATCTTCTTCGCTCTGGGCTCTCTTTTACAGCGAATCAACTGCATATCTTTTAAACTAACCCCAGGTACAGTCTGCGGGAAGGTCACTCCAGAGGATACTACAAATAAGCACTGTACTGTCTCCTCTACTCGCACAGTCCTCCAGGAGGCTTTGCACGCTCAGCTGTCTTGAGGGCATGCAGAACATACCCTGAGTTTCATGATATGAAAACATCATGCTGAAATGCTTCAACACAGTCCTCAATCTGTTTTGGACCTGAATAAAATACAGGTAAAATAACAGCCATGTCTGAAAACCTGAGGATACCACATAGGGCCCAGGAGAGTCCCGGGACCAAGTGCTATGGAGTGTGGATACAGTTAATGGTCCTCACCTCTTGGCACAAAAGCATTTAGCAGGGTAAATATTTACCTAGACAAAGCACATGTCAGGCATGTCTTAAATGAATCTGTGTATGAAGGATCATAATTAACATGATCAAGTACTCAGTTTATCTTTCAAGGCTTTGTTTGTCTCACTGACTTTAGCAAATGATGTGAGCGGATAGAAGAGCACTGGACTGTAAGTTTAGCAGGCCTGACTCTTGGAGATCTCAGATGGTACCTCCCGCATTTACTAAAAAAAAGTAAAAAGTGCCAGATAGCTGCCAGATATGATGGGGGCATTAAGTATGACATGCTATTGCAATTTTAAAAGATGCATCTCACAGAAACTTTGTATTTAATGTTTCTAGACTACAAGTGTGATACAGTGAATAGAGAAAGCATCGGGAAGAGACCTAGTTTGATTCCTACATAAGTGAAAAAGGGCCTTCTTGGAACTACTGTGGGAGTCAAAGAGGCTGCATGACTTGGCCATCAGACCTCCTAAGAGGTTTGTGCTCCTTGCTGTTATATATGTATTCTGCAGAGTGGATTATTTTCTTCGTCATATTTCAGCACTATATAGCTTTTAAGGCAGACTTTTAAGGCAGGGAGGGACAGAAATGTTCTGGTTCACAGGGACATTTCCAACAGTTGCAGGGAAAGTGTATATGTGGTATTTTGTCAAGTATTGAGCAGCACAAAGTACACTGCTCTGCAGAAGTATTGTGGTGAGTCTTCAGAATGTCATCCCTAGGCATTGAAAAAGGGATTCCACAAAGCAAGGAAATCATCTCAGTCCTTTAATATGATGGTGGATTTTCATAAGGGACTTCTGGGAGCCCCTGAGGGTCTCTTCTACCACATCAACGGTGCAGTTCAGCTGTACCTGCATCCCATTAAGATTCTCTTTCTATTCTGGATGGCAGGTCACCAAGGATCAAGGATCCTTACCGCTGCAGTTTAGAAACTGAACAGAAGTCAGTTGCGCATGATAGATAATAAAGAAGAGCTAAGATAAATTAAAACACAAGGTATAGGGAATGTTTACCAGTCAGGCATACTTAAAAAATAATTAACTAATTAGATTCTAATAAAAAAAAATATTTTCCTGGATTTTAGTGTGTCATTTCATGACACACTTTCACTGTTGGTAAATTTGAATAACGAAAAACTGAAGCAATCAAGAAGTTAAAGACAGAACTATGTAAGTCTCTTTCAGAGCAGAAAAGTTAACCCAGTGACTTCTCTTGAGCTGTGAAAACTGAATCCTGTATCTTCAAAAGTTGTTTACGTGCTTCATATCTACAAGCCAGAAAACATAACCCACAAAGCCGGACTTGTCCCCATGACCCACTGACTTTTTGACATCTCGAGGTCATGCATCCAAAGCATGCACAAGCAGGAAACGCAGGGCTTCTTCCAACCACATCCTGGTGTGTCTGTAGTGTAAATTAGAGCTGTGAGAGCTCTGGGAAAATTCATCTGGCAGGCACGTTATGTTTCTTTTCCTTTTTCTTATAAATTGTACTAGAGAGTTTGGGCTTAGTCTGAGTCTAATTAAAATTAATGAGAATTAAATGTAAAGGAAAAAACAGAGATCAGCCATAAATTATTGGTGGTAGGGGGAAAACCTGTATGTTGAGAAGTCATCTAGCAGGAACCTCCTGCACCTCAGGACTGATGTGAGTGATAAGATGTAAGACAAAGATGAGGGAACATTTATTAGAATTGCAATGCAGTGATGTAAGAATGACAAATACTAGACAAACAGATGATCATCTTCATTGTTCAAGATTGGATAAGTGCACATTCTTGTTTACGGAACAGGACTTATGAGAGTGTCTTTTTTTGACAGGACTACAGACATCTCCATTTCCACTCCTAAAACAACTGATTTTCTCTTCTTTTACTTATCTAGCAATTTACTTATCTAGCAACTGAATTAATTTTCTGTCAGTCATATACCTGTCATGTCAGCCAAAGCTACAAGGAGTTACTCAGATGCTACTGATCCCTGCTGAGAAACTGTTATTGAAGTGTCTCAGATTGCTCTTAAAAGTAATCATCTTTTATTAGGTTTATGTGCATGAGAAGCAAACAAGAAAAATGAGGCCTAAAGGAAAAAGTAGAAAATGTAAAGGCATTCTATAAGTGGGTTTCAGGGCATTCAGTTAAGATTTAAATAAATAAATTATTTTATCCTATGTGATTCTTATCCCAGGGCCAGGTTAAAAGTGGATCTGAAATTCCATAGTACTGAAGATGAGGCTACTGAACATAGTGCCATATAGCAGAGTGTTAAATGAATATCATGGAAGGACAATGAGAGTGTAATGCTTAAAAAAGGAAATTCCTTAGCTCTTCCCTTATAAATGAAACAGAATCACATAGAACCATACTTTCTGTGTTGGCATCATTAATGTGTGATAGCATGAAATCTTTGGTAGACTTTTCAAGAGTTCCCTTCAAATTGTGAAATATACCCCGCTGCCTCACTTGCCCAAACTCAACCACAGAGAAATATAAGACCAGTGCTTTCTGAATGAGACAAATGAGGCATTGTTGACACAACTGAGGTACAAGTAAATAGGGTTAGAGAAATAGTTACTCAATTTACACTGAAGAGGAAGGGTATTGATACATAGAGGCTATACATGTAAGTACAAACGTTCACCCAAGAAACTGCTTGGGAAGAAGGACCTATGCAATAGCATTGTTAATTCTGTATACAAAGCAAGAACAGGTGCAAGTCCAGTGTTACAAATAAAATACAAATTCTGCACGTTTGGCAAGTTTAAGTGCTGCAGGATCCAAGCACCCAACTGCTCAGGAATTTAGGACCTCTGTTGGAAAGACCACATTTATGATCTGTTGATATAGAATGAAGGTGGTCAGCAACAGAAAAGACTAGTACTAACATTTAGTGCAGCATGAAATCTCCAGCTGACCAGAGCAAAATGTCAAACCAGACAGCATGAGATGAGGTACAGAGAATGCACATACATTTATAAAGGAGTAAGTTTGCTTATGGGATAAGAAAAAATAAAGATGATATTCTCAGCCTTAGTACATCCTGTCACAGACACTCTCCTCATATGGAATTTCTTTTTCCCATGTGGCAGTTCAGCAAATGTTATTGAAGTCCACATATCTCTGACTGCTCAGAATCAAGGTCTGCCATGCATAATAAAGCAATGTTGCAAGCTGACATTCTGAGTTCATTGTCTGATTTGATGCAATACATAAAACTTCCATCAGCTGCACATCAGTAATACTGTAACTATTCCAAGATTTTGCTTTATAGCTCTTAGATTTGTTTTATTTTTTTAGAAGATTGATGAGAGGGGCTTGACTGACGTCATTTAAGACAAGCTGTAAGCACTACTAATTTTAATATTGGAATTCCTTAACGTAGCTTAGTCCAGATGCTATTTATTAGGAAAAGCCTGTTGTTTTCTTTATTTGTGAATTTTTCTTTGGTGGTCCTTATAGCCTTTCCTGTACGTAAAAAATAATAATAATAATAAAAAAAACAACAACAACAACAACAAAAAAACATACCTTTAAATCAGACACATCTGGTATAAAAGCATTCAGTTTAGTGCAGAAGAATTATGTAATGGATGAATGGGTGCCTTTAAATATGAAATGAGCCAGAAGCCCTTTATGTAGAACCCTCCCAGAGCAAGGCAGTGTGTGTGAGTGACAGAACAGAAAAACCCTTTCCCTGGCCGTGTCTGGAGCTCACACAAGTCTAACACAACAGTACCTGCAAATTACAAGATTCAAGAAATTTAGATGCAATAAAGAGGTCACGCAAGAGGAAATATATTTAAAGACTTTGTGAATAAGATTTCAGTTCCTACTCGACAGATGAATTAAGGCAACCTTGTAGCTAGGCAGAAAGGCTTTGCCTGCACAAAGTTTATCAGTATAAGGAAGTTTTGCTACTGACAAATATATGAATAATGAGCAAGGCTTTGTTAGGTAAACTGTTTAATCCTGGAAGGATATAAAGGGTCTATTGAAATAATATTTCAACTTTTCAGTGCTCACTGCTTTTGTTTTTGTCTTTGTGATAGAGAATAAGTCAGGAAGCTAATTCTTCCATTACATATTTGAACAGTAAAAATGAATTGGTATCAATAGTTCTTTGGCTGACCTGTGGCTTTCACAGAAGGCAGTGCTGTGAGTTTTTTTTTTTTTTTTTCCTAGGCCCTGGAAGCAGCTGATTCTGAGACTTTTTAAAATGACACTGAAGAGACATAAACATCAACTGTGGAACAGCCAAATGCAAGGAAATAAGAACTGAAGACTGACTGCCTGTAAAACCTAAACAAATATTTCCATCAGTAAAATTGGCAAAAGAGTTTGGGAAACACTATGAGATTAACAGCTGTATATGAACATGCAATGGTTTACAAGAGATTTGCTATGGGTAAGATAAATCAGTGTTCTGAATTTGCTTGAAGTTTTGTAAATCAGGTCACATACCTTCCTGGCAAATAATGTGTGAGTATCTTAGCAATGATTGCATTTCCTGGAGTGTGCCACTGCATTCACTGCAACATAACACAAAAGTGAAAGAGGATTATTATCAGAGAGGCTCAAATCAGTGACTCCCGTGGGTGGAACTGTTGCAAAGAGTCATTTAACACTTTGCATCATCACTGCATGACTGTGTCCAGCTTTGCTGTCCAATCATTTTCTCTATTACAATCTCCCATTATTTTTGGTTTGGATAGAAACTGTATTTCTAGAAGGAAGGCTTAGTTGGACAGCAAGTATTTGAGACCCTTGATCTTTTCCTGGCACTCTCTCTCTGTAGAATAAATAAAGTTGAGTACCTTTACTATGTTTTGCTGTGTCAAGACATGCTCAATCCTGTCTGTATGGACTGATCAGAAAAATCATGCTTGCTTATTTCTATATGACAAACACATAGTCACCTCCTTTACAAAGGAAATGTTGATGTCAATTTGGGACTGGGTCAATTTTGGGACTGATGTCAATTTGGGACTGTCAGTTTTGCTCTGTTCAGTGACTGCTCACTGACATCTTTGGTGGTGGACATGGCAAGACACTGACAAAGGACAATTCCATTTTCTGACAGGAATCAAAAATGTCCTTATTCCTCATTACAAAAGAAACAAAAAGTTTTCACATGTGTTTTGGAGGACACTGGAAACCACATTCTGATCCCACTTATGTCAACTGGAAATTTGATATTTGATTTCTGTAGTACTGGAGTTCTAGTTCTCTCTATTTTATCAATTTAAAGCAGTTTTGAAATTCCCATCTCACGGAACCATACCATTACATATTCTTGTGCATATTTATTCTGAGTACAAGAAAGGCTGAGACCAAGGGTTTGGACTATTTAAACACTATGACCTTTGAACTGATTCCCTCTCCAGTATCTCTGAAATCCTTGGAAAAAGAAAGATCTGCTCTCTTAGCAGTGATATTTCAGCTGTAGTGAGTAACAGGAGCTTACCCACTCCTCACCACTCCCACTCCTCACCCTACAGGATGTTCTGCTGCCCACACAGAGATGCCTCTTAAGGAGCAATGGCCTCTTTTCCAGCTGAGAAGAGAAAGATTCAGCCACATCACATCTCTTTAAAATTTGTACTTGACCAAGAAAAGAGACCAGTAGGATCCCAGTAGAGAGGGAGTAGTGGAGCTTCTCAGCAAGAGCATCCCATGTCTGTGGCTGTCCCTGGTGCCTGAACTTAGCTCTGGGCCAGAGTCACAGTGGTCTAGTCTTAAGCGGACAATTTCCACCTGCATTAGAAACAAAGGATTTCAGTTTTCCCTTAGAAAATTCCTACTTTTAATGAGCATGGATGTGACCCTTTTACAAAGAAAAAAATGGCAAAATGTTGAGCTGAAGTTTCAGGGTGATTTAACTGCATTGGCTATCCAAAAAAAAAAAAAAATAGAAAAAAAATATGAGAGCATGTAGGATTCTGGCATTTTGGGATAAAAATGAAATGACTCATAAATGTATTTACAGAGTTTGAAAAATAAGAGATAGGCCAGAAGAAAATGTTACAAAATTCAGAACTTTAAACAAACAAACAACAACAATAAAAGCAAGAAAACAAACAAATAACAACTAACAACAACAACAAACATCAGGCAAACAAATAAACAAAAAAAAAACGCAGTTATTTACAAAGTTCTGTGTAGAACTCATCCATACCTTTCTTTTAAGGTTACCTGTGCTTTTTCACCAGTCATTTCTCAAAGTCTGACCAACATGGCATTGTGAGCACTCCTCAAATAACATTACCAGGTGGGACAATACTGCAATAGTATATATTATTTCCTATAGCATTCCTTCATTTTTAGTATCCCCTCTTCCCCCATGACCCTACTGCTCATTCTTGGCCACCTCCCAAAATAATTCTCTTCTGTTTTCTTTTTTTTTTGCTGACAGTTTCCATTTAAAAGACCTTGGTTTCTGCCCCTTTGTATTCATTACAGAATATAAATCAGGAGATCTCTGATTAGCTTACTTCCTTGTTTTTTCTCAGCCAGGATGATGTCAGCGCAGCTCAGGGAATTAATTTTATTGGTTAAATTGTGGGCTCTCTTCTGGTCAAATCAAGAGAAGCCCAATGTTCAAAAGACAGTAAAAGTTTCATTTACAGAACTGCAATTTATATTGCATTGACTCATGGTTAGAAACAAAATTTGCATGATAGACATAATTTTTTTTTCTTTTTTTCTCTCTTTTTTTTTTTTTTTTGTGATCAGGCATTGGTTTAGGCAAAAGGAAGAAATAAAACCTAGTTAAAATGTCACAGCTCCCCTTTTGTTATGCAGGAACCAGCCTCTGTTGTACTTGGTGACTCATTTGTTTGATAGGTGTGTTTGACAATACTCTTAGACCTATTATTGTATTTCTTAAAAACACCATCATGGAAAAGGTGCACTCTGTTTTCTAATAAAATGAATGGTCAACTTATTTAAGATTCATGTGATTTACAAACCCTCACAGGAGTTTAATGTTGTCACAAAGACTGTAGTTTCTGTGTCACAGTGGAGAGTGGTGGCATTCAGGTAACAACAAAAGGGAGTATAGCTTGGGTGTACTCTCAATGCTTTTTCTCACCCATGCTACGTGGTTTATTTTATGTAGCACATACATGTATATTTAACATTAACCAAAATAGTTGTAGTATTTAATGGCAGGGCTAACCTTTATCATCTGACAAGTTATATTTGATGTTTGGAGTCAAAATCATGTTTCATTAGGAAAAGTCACATCAAGCCATATCCTCACAGGTCATTTTTTTTTTTTAAGACAGCATTTTTTTTACCTTATTTCTCAATCCATTCTGATATTTTATTTTAAAATGAGATACTCTATATGAAGCAGCATAGCCTGCATTTTACCAAATGCGAAGTAATTTTTTTTTCCTCTCAGAGCAGTGCCAACTACTGACACTTAAAATCAGTGCTAATCAGTGAATCATAGCCCTGCTCACATCGTTTCAGGGTCTCGCCCAAGGCCCTGGAAAAGGCTATTTCTTTTTGTCAGGCCTTCTCCCTGTCCTTGCTGTTTTTTGCTGTTTTGGAGAGTGTTCATGGTGTGTGAGATGTGCCTATGTACAAACAAACAGGTGGGGAACTCTGTGTTAGTGGGGTCTCCTCAGCTGTCCAGCCCTGAGTGAACAGGCAGAATGGCTGTGAACACCCTTTCCTCTCTCAAAACAAACTCCTGGGGCCCCATATCCATTTCCTGGTAAAAAAAAAAAATATATATATATATAAAAAAAATTATATATATGACTGACAACCTCCTAACCAAATTATATATATGACTAAATTACACCAAACCTCTTCTGACGTAGGGCAGTTAATTTAAATCACCTTGAAATGACAATGTGTTGCAGTGAGTTCTCACACCAGCATTCAGAAAGGACCCCAAAGCCTATCTCTGGAACTTTTATATTAAATGAGGTAGGGTCTGAAGGCTGCTTACTTCTGGTTGGAGAACTTGAAAGCTCCATTTCAGCTCTACAGAGCTGAGATGCTGTAAACATGTTAGTAAAGAAGCAACAATAAATAAATATTCAGTAACCTTTCACTTTCCTAGTATTTCTCAGAGTTGTAATTAGGAATCATAATGAAAAGTAATACCTATTGTATTCTTTTTCCTGTTTGAATCAGGACAACTGATAGCTAATGTTTTTCTCCCATTCATTTTCTCTCCATCATTCCATCCTGAGACCTAAATCTGAAGATTTCTGAAAGTGGCATCCCTTTTTGGGCCATTATATCACTAAAAGTTTAAGGTAGCTAATGTCTGCCTGAATTTCTTGAAAGTCTAGAATAAAATTTTGTGGTACAAGAAACATTTGATGATTCAGCTCAGAGACACATCAAATGTTTAACTTCTCATTTAAGAGCACAAGAAATGAAAAGACTGCTTTTACCATAATTCTTTGCATCATCTGTAGTGACTAGCTTTTTGTTTCTGAGTCTCAAGTGGATGGACATTGGTGTTCCGAATGTCACAAGTTCCTTTCATTTTTATTTTGTAAAAGTATATTTTACATATTTTAAGTATATTTTAATATATCAAGTATATTTTAAATTGACTAACTTTATTAAGTATATTTTTTATTAAATGTAGGAAAATATAATGTTGAGGACCTTATTATATGATTAATGAATAACATAACCGTAAATTTATAAAGAGATGTGTCGTTATACATAGCCATGCATTGCTTGAATATATGCTTTCAAAGATTGGTGATAGCTCTCCACTCTTACACAGGCTGCTAAAATGCCTCAAGAATTAATACTGTGCCTCCAGAATGCAGCAGGCAAGAGATTAATCCTAATTTACAGTGAGGATATAACAACTACTTTCTTTCATATGACCGAGAATGTTGCCACATAAGCAGTCAAAAGCCAAAAGAAAATCAGTCCTCTTATTCAAGATCTGAATTGTAAAGTAAGCCTGCAAAATAGCACACAAGAAATGACATACTTCATGTGTTGAAATAGTCCTGCCTGCGATACACCATAGGTCAGGACAGTTTTCTTTGCTGAGCTCTCATCTGAACTCCTCAGCTGAAGGCTGCAACTGAGAATTTAGAGGTGTGAAGGCTAGGGGCTTTCCCAGCTGGAGGAAATCAGCTCCTCTAGGCTGCTGGCTTGAAATGGCCTAGGGTTTGTAGGGACAGGGAAATCACTGACATACTACCCAAAACCTACCTCCTATGGCAATGCCTATATGGACGCTGGCTGGGCTGGCAGACAAGTTACTTCTGCTGATAGGATCTGATCTCTGTGGGGCAGGGACAAAGTGTATGTGCAGGGAAGCAGGGGTGGGTGCCTCTGCACAGCCTCTGTCTGTGCTGGAAACCTCGTCTGCAACCCTCCTCTTCCTTTGCCACCAGTCTGACACATCCCCTGGGCATGCAGACACACATGCAAATAACCGCATGGTTCTGGACATATAAACAAACAATGAGGCCTCTTAAATCCCACAGTTTATAGGTTAGTCTTGAAAACATGCTTGTGGGAGATTAAAGTCTTAAACTACCTGTGTTGCCAGAAAAAAGCTTTCTAGGTGGTTTCTAAATGAAACAAATTCCTCTCCCTGTAATTAATGTGGTTAATTATGCTAAATCCAGCAAATAGCTTTTCTGTAAACAAACATTTTTTTTTTCATATGATTAGAGGTCATCACTAGTGATTTGTAGGGATAGATCATTAGTTCTGATAAAAGCAGAACTTAGCCAGAAATTACATCCTCTTTACTTTAGTTTTCAAGTGAGCACTTGTCCAAATTCAAGCAACTCTTAAAATAAATAAATAAGTAAATGAAATTGTATTTTCTCTCTCACTAGGATTTCTCCAATTTTCTACGTCCCAGGATAGGATTTTAATCTAAGTGATGAGGAGAAAATGAATAGAAGGAGAACCTGATGCCAGATCAATAAATCAAAAACACAGTAAAAAAAATGCATGAGTGGAATGAGGTGATGTTCCTCCTCTATTTCCACCCTTAATATCTTTCTTAATAGAATAGAAAAATGGTTGCTGAAAATTGTAATTATGATACTTTTTATACACCATCATGTTGATTGGAAACTATCACCAAAACCAGGGTTTCCTGCCCCAAAGACCACAAAAATGCGCTAGAACTCACACGGTAGAATTTACTGTCTAGGACAGCATCAGCCAAATCACTGAATTAAGCTTTGACCATAGGTTACACGTTGGAAAAACATTAACAATGTTAAACAAGAGGGTTAATTTCACTTCTTAACTGATCAATTTAAAGAAAAAAATTACCTCCATTTTCAAGCCACTGACTCAAATATAAAAAAAATAAATCTGATTCCTGCATTAGGTTGTTCAGACTGCCACTTAAGGATGTAAAACAGTTACTTACATTCCTGAATTACAAGCTGAATGTCATCTGAAAGATGAATATCTTGGTAGGCAGATTAAATCAAAATAATAAAGTCTCTCACCTCTTTTTAACCACTTAAGCTATTTTAGCCTTGAAATTTTATTTATTTATTTATTTATTTATTTATTTATTTATTGAGTTCTTACAGAAAAGAGTGTGTCCAAATGTGTAAGCTATGCTGTTTTCAGATTCACATTATGATTCTCCACAATGAGTATTTTGCATTTATTTTGCACACTGAACCGACACTGGAGTGTTTTAACACTCAGTTCATTCTGAAATCATGATTTAGGAGACACAAAATATACCGTCAAAGCAGTATGTTTTTATGGCAACAGATACCAAGAAATTAGTCTGCAGTCTGAAATGTAAGCACTTTGGTCAGGCTTCCCAGAGGAAATTTACAGACTGAAAGCTGTCTGCTTCTGTCTTTGTGACACTCCTGGTTTTATTCTTGTAGGGTTATGTATCCTTGCCATTTGCTACACTCTGCATTCCCACATTTGCCAAAGCTCCTACACGTGCCATATCCACAGGGGCTGAGATTAGCATTCCAGGCTACTCCAAAGAGTAAGAGCAAACAAAAAATATTTATTGTTGTCACTAGCTTCTTGATGATCTTTTGACATACTTGGAATAGTTTACTTTGGTCATGTAGATAACAGAATAGCCTACCAGGTCGTACATAGAGTCTAAGTGTATAACAAATAGATTGCAGAAACAATTGATTGTGCTTCTGATTAAAGGCAGTGAGGCAATATCACAGTGAGAGGTGAGTGAGATTCAAGAAGGTGAGTTCATTTGAAAAAAAGTGAGGGGTGTGCATCCTGGTACAATTTTGTGTTTTGGACTTGAAAATGTTAAATTTGGTTTGTATACTTGCTAGAATGTTGTCTATGGCATGTTGCCATTGCTAAATCAAACAGCATAGCAATAAAACATCTTTCCACGCTGGAAAAGGAAGTAGGAGATTAATTTATAAGAAATAAATTGCATAAAAATATAAGAGAAATCCCAGGAGTCTCAACTGTGTAACACACTGGGTAGAGCTTGTTTTATATAGCTTTTAGCTTGAACTAAACAATGAGTGTACATAATGTGTTTGCTTAAGGAGGATCATATAATGCATTTTATTTAGTTTTCTCATGAATTCAAAAAAGCAGGTCTCTACTGCTGCATATAACATTTTAGGTTGTACTGCCACAGTTCTCATGTTTTATTCACAGTTTTTTGTTTAATTGTGGACTGCCTTTTGACAGAAATATCTCTGCTGTTATAGAAGATCGCACGTTACTTGTGACTTCATAGTGTCAGGCTTCATAAGCTGCACACCATCTTCTTTGCGAAGATTTCTTGTGTGGTTACACTGAAATATTTTCTATATATTAAGAGAAAAATAGGGGAAAAAAAAAAAAAAAAAGGCCAAGGAAAGATGTATTATTATTCATTTTGTTGTTGGAAATTTGGACCTGGGGTAGAATTTGTGTTATACTTTGGAATGGAAGAGTATGGAAGAGTACACTCTTTCAAATCTGAGAAACATGGTAGAGTTAAAAGGGCACAAACAGACATGTATACTAAGCAGTGACCTGAACTACAGTTTAAGGACTTCTCTCCTTTTAACATAGGCTGCATAACCCAAGAGCCATCTGTCATTTCAGCTCGGTGAAAGTTTCTTTCACCAATTTTTTTCCTTTTTTTTTTTTTTTTTTTTTCCCTATTTTGTATAAAGAGGCAGATTTAGTGAAATCAAAACATTTCAAGAATACGTTTTGCCAAATCTTTCTTTTAAGAATGTAAACATTCTTAAAATTCCCGGTGACTGACTTTGACACATTTTTAAATGACATGCTGTCATTTGGGAGCTAGAATGATTTCTCATTTCAGCAAAACTTCTCATTTTATTTATTGTCATTAGAAGAAAAAAAGAAGCTTCAAACTCAAACCAAGATGCACCGATTTTCTGGACTCCAAGGGATTTCTCAGGTAAGGTGTTGTTTTTAATTTGCTAAATTGAAAAGGAAAAATCACAGACACACAGTTAGGATTTCCTATGTGAGAACAGCTAGTGAGCCAGAGGAATGATGTTTTCATCCTGCTTGACAACCAATTAACAGTTTTACTTCCCTTTCCTCCACATGGGTAGGCATGAAATGTAGGTGTCGGACCAGAGGAGTTACTTCAGAGTGCTCAGTGACATGACCATGGGCTAATTGACCTTGAAAGCAAGAACCTTTGACTAAATGGTGACATAGCTGTGGAAATCTTGAAACAATTGCATACAAGGATAGGCAGATACAGTAGTAACTACTTTTTCCAAGGAAAACTTTATTAATGTGTTAATTGAGGACTGCAGACTGACAAAACAGGATCCTTTGTAGTTTTTCACCCTCCTGCTTTCAGTAACTACTACATCTCCCCCTCTCTCCCCTTCCCTGAAAAAAATAATTAAAAAGGGTTAAAAATATGTTAGGATACTGGGTCACGGATAAAATCCAGGCCCCTCCCCACAACTTCAAAGGAGCCATTTGCAGTGGAATGAGTGTCATTTGGTGGTGGGATCAGGAAGCTATTTGGGCAAGAGGCACACATCAATGAGCCAAGCAGTGAGAGGTGGGGGGCAGGACCTGAGGGCTGGTGCAGAAGTCTTTCCACCTATTGGAGCATGCAGGTTATTTCAGTTGCTGGGATGCAGCAGACCACTGCTGGGCACTTGCTGGAGGGAAGATCGCTTCTCTTTGGCTCTGTGCCCTTCTATCATGCAACCTCTGTCCACACAGCAAGGGCACAAGCTCTGATGTTCAGTTTCGATAGAGGACAGGGGATTATCACTCTGAAACTAGGAGTAACCCAAAGTTCCTTTCTGGCAGGAAAATCTGACTTTCCCTCCTGATGTAACATATATGATTTTGAAATAAGCCACAGACCTTGACTTTCTCACTGTGTATTTTCATGTGTAGAAAGAAAAATGCCTTTCCTTCTCACTGTGAAGCAGACCTTTACTTTCATAAAGGCAGAAAGATGTAGTCATGCCACATTCATTGCTGTGTAGAAAAAAGCTCACTTCATGCTTTTTCTTGTCTTCATGGTTGTCTTTGTGTGTAGTTTTTTGGGTGTAACTGATTAAATTCTTCTTTCCTTGAATTCCTGCAGGCCTCATTTGGCTACAATACATACTTGCCTCACTTCAGTTCCTGTAGACAGTGATGTATTTGATCTGCTGGCCTGAGATATATATACATTTTTTTTTCCACAAACCCTAATGTAAACACTGGAAGGAGTTTATAGCTGTGAATCAGCATCCAATGGCAGTGATGATTTAAGGCAATGAAGAAGTGACATAAAAAAAGCCCTCCACTCCAAGTCTGGGTCTTAAGGTGGTTCTCTATTCTCTTCTTCAAGCTACAACCAGAAATAGTGTAAAAAGAGCTTCTGGATTTCTTCTATATTTTTTCTTCTCTTTTTCTTTTGTTTTCTCTCTTTTCTATTTTTTTTTTCTTCAGTTTTGATCAAGCACAAGGAAGTATTTTTTCTGCTGTGCTTTTTTTTTTTTTCCTGCCAAGCAGACTTGGAGCTGAAACAGTCTTGCTGACAGGCTTTAATATGAGGAAGTTTTGCAACATAATTTACAGCTGGTGTAAAACTTGTCAGTAAATGTCAGAGGGTGACCGCTGCGATAAACTAGTTAGGTATTGTTGGGCATACTATTTGAGTAAGATGCTTACCCCTCAAACAAACACTTCATTTGGCACAGAAATTTTTCAGGGAACCCACTCTAATTGTTAAAATCTACCACTTGATGAGTATCAAAAGTTTTTGTGAAAATTAAAAAATGTGGCAGCGAGACAATCCTAGGGAATTACATTCTGTTTCCAGAGGCCTTTAAGTAAAAAGTAGTGAATCTCTTATTTTAGCTTTCCAAATAAATTTGTCCAACATTCTAAAATTCTGAAATACTAAATAGAGCGACACAGAGTGATGATAACAATCTTTGTGTGTGTGTGTGTTTGTTTTTAGAAAACACTTGAAGAGTGAAACCTGCTTTTGTACATCTTGTTAGCACATTTCACTGTACTTGGCAGATTGGCAATAGAAGAAAAAATGTTTGTTTTAACAGGCAAGGCTGCTTAGTGAAGTGGCCTGAGCAGTGATCTGAGCATCCAGATACCTGTATCCCCAGCTATGCCACTGCTCTACTGAGTGACTCCAAGCAAACATGTTTTTGCCTCCTTGCTACTTCCCTACCATATAGTGTCTCTTTTCCAGTCAGCTTGTGAACTCTGTGAAGCAAGTATTTGGTCTAGATTTTAATCTGTACAGCACCTAGCACAGCTGACTCCTATATCCTTTGGGATCTGTGAGTGCTTCAGTCATATAAGCACTGACAAGAGAAATAGTAATGCTGTGAATCAGCATAGCTTCACTGAAGCTCATTTACAGATAAAGCAAAGGGTCTGGCCTATGGTATTGTTTCATTGTGTTTATGAGAGGAGAATGAAGTCAAAGAGCAATGGAAATCTTTCCTTTTGTCTTCATTTTTGCGTCCTCCAGCTTTTTTCCTGGAAATGCCAATCTCTGTTAGGATGTACTGATGGAATGATGTTACGTTTGCTGTGGCTCTCACAGTCTCCTTATAGTCACTGGAGTCAAAATAGATGAAAGCATTTTTATTTTTATTATTATTATTTTTTTCACTGTCTTAGACTGGAGAAGAATGGTGCAAAGAGACATTGTAGAAGATAAAGCAGCAATTAACAGATTAAATAGAGAGTGTTTCAGTGTCTCTGTCATGGCCAACATGCTTGTATGAAGGTATCACTGAAACTCCAGTGGCTGCTTCTGGGGGTTGAAGACTACATAGCTCCCTGGTACTTACAGGGAACCAGCTACAAGTAAAGAAAATATTGAAAAACAAAACAAAACAAAACAAAATAACTATGAGCTTTGGTTAATATAATCAAATAATTAATAATAAATCAATTCAGGTAATCAAAATGGTAATTGCTGTGATAGCCCGCAAATTCACTGTTTTTTTATTTCCTTACCCTTTTCTAGAAGGGCATTGAGTCTTGTTTCACATACACTGTTTTACAAAAATTATACTATGTTGACTTAAGTTTAGTTACTTGTTCACATGGGTATGCAGGAAAGTCAAACTGGGCCCAGAACTGAACTGTGGATCTGATTATAAATGATTAGTCGTGCTTTCCAAATCTGCTTTGCTTTGTTGTTCTTTTGGAAAGTAAGAGCAGTACACGTCTTTGATTCTCACTGCATGGTTAATGTTTGAGGATGAATATGCTCATCTTGGGTACTGTGACCTTGTAGTATCCCATATTAGAATGCTTCCTCAGATGCTAACTTTGCTGGTGGGCAATTTTATACTTTTACAACACAGAATGATAGGCAAGTGTGAAAAATGGATGACACTTCGAGAAAATAAAACCTGTTCTGAACTAAATCCTCAGGGCTTGGAGGGATATGTCTTCAATTCAACCTGAGAAGTGCCAGACATCAGCTTGAGATTTTCTTGAGCTGCAGACTTAATGTAGAGACCTAAATAAGCAATTAATGCTTCAAAAGTGTTGTCTCCAATGATTCCGTTTGGATTTGCTGGGTCACTATTTTTAATTAACTGATAAGGATTTGGAAACTTAACTCTAGGCAATTATTCCAGCAAAACTTTGGATAATATCCTGCAACAGTATTAATTGTTCTGAATTAACGATCCACTATTCAGCACAAATCTGGAGGATGTGCAGTAAACAAAGTGTGAGACCACACATAGAACGAGTACCAAAATATAATATTAATAAAAAATGTCAGTGTTGTCATGTTCTTAAGACTACATTAACAGAACTAAATTAAAATTGGAAAATTCCTGTTCTGCTATTTACTAAATTCTTACTGCTTTATTCTGCTGTTCTTTTTTTTTTTTTTTTTTAGTGTAGACTTTTAATAATAAAATGTACACTGGTTATTTGTTATACAAAATTATTAATTAAGTGTTAAATTACAAAGTATATTAGCAAAAACTTAAATGTAAAATGCTCTGCTCAAAGTAATTAGCTGTAGTTCTCCGTATCACATTAACCCTGCTTTTTATATGCTTGTAGTCTATTTTACTAATTCAAAGAATTCACAACACATCTCTTAGTTATTTCCAGGAATTTGAGCTCATTTGTTTACACTTACATGCAACAGGAATCTTAACAAAATTCTTCAATATATACTAGAGATATTTTTCCTTTAAAACTAAACTTTAAGCACCTAAAAATAACAATCCTTTATTTATTTTTTTTTTTATTTTTTATTTTACTTTTTATCCAGCTACTTAGTGCATCAAATTATTGTTCAGGCCCTTTATTTGAGACACTGGGTAAAATCCAAATGGAAATGAGCTTGGCTGGTGTGTTTTAACCTACATTTGTCAGCCTCACAAAGTCACCATGCAATTTAGCCCAGTTGGCAGCTCTAGTTAAGAGACATGCAGGACTGGCATAGCTTAGATGCTTCAAGCTGTGGAATACTGCAGCACTTTGACAGGATTGCGAGCACATGCTTTCACTGTGTTTCCTGCTGCACATACTTCTAGCCACTGCTGTCACTCCTTTGCCTACAGAAGCATCAAAAGTAGTTCAGGTTTTTCCAGCTATAGAATAAAACTTTATTTTATCTTTATTTATTTTATTTTATTATTTTATTTTATTTTATCTTTTTTATTTTATTGATTTTATTTTATTTTATTTTGAAAAACAGTAAAATCCTCCTGTGCAAGGATATGCTATAAAATTAATAACAGTGCACTTTGGAAAATGAAAAAAAATATTCACCCCTTGGCCCCAAGTCTGTGCAAAGGTAACATATCTAAAATTTGTGATGTGACAAAGTACAGAAGGGTGCAGGCATCCCTCTGACCTGTGTGGCAGCCCCAAGGGGTCATCCCCAGGTACCAATTGAGTTACACCAAGGGAGGTGACATGATGAATGGGGTGGCTTAGTGCCCTGCCCATGTGGCAGGAAGGAAGGGAACCTTTCTGCATATCCTAAGAGCACTCTGAGCCCTTGGCTTGCTAATGGGGAAACTAAGTCTCCAGAGCCTTTGTGCATGTTGATACCAAGCCCAGCTCAGCTCCTGTCCTGGAGGGAGAAGGCAAGCAGAGATATAGGCCACCCACTGTCACACTCAGAGCAACCTATGGGGACCCATAGGTGAGGGGCATCCATTAGGTTTCCTGCAGTGGTGCTCCTAAAACATTCCTTTAAACCACTTTCTTTAAACGACTATCTCTTTAGTCTCAAAGTTTTCCTCACATGAGATGAGGACAAATAAGTGAAAACAACAAAAGATTTGTCTTATTCTAGGTCCTCCATGCTGGAGAAGCAAGGCCGGGACAGGCTGGGCCTTCCCTCCCCGCAGCTCTGTTCAGACCAGAGCAACTCCTGCATGGCAGCTGTAGGCCCTGGTGGGATGCTTGTTGTTTGTAAGCACAGAAGTAAGCGTAGTAATTGATTGCTTTGGCTGCTCCCCAGAACAGGCCTGACATGGAGATAGAATATCTCAAGGATCCATCCTGTTACAAAACTGTAAAATAAATAAACAAAGCATGGTATTTTAGGCTCTGTAGCCATTGCATCACAGGAGCTGCCAGAGTAAAGGTTGCACCTCATGCCAGTTGTGGAAGAAGGGGTTTAAGGGAACAAAACAAACTTTTACAAATTATGCCCAAAGCTACAATTGCATAAGCCCAGTGCGATATCAGAGGGATTTTAGAAATTCCCCCCTTGGTTACAAATCAACACATTTTGTTCATTTTTCCAGGCACCTAATCTCAAGATCCATTGGATGTTATGCATTTCACTGACAGCAATCTTTGATAAGCCTGATAACTCCTATCACAATAAAATCTTAAAACAAAACAAAACAAACAAACAAAAACCTGTCAAGCTAGCAAGGCCAGGATGAACATCATTAAAGAATGAAGTGATTAGGAGAGTAAGCACAGCTTTGTGAAGCAGCTAATAAAAATGTGCAGGCCTTGGAAAACAGCTTATTTGTGTTTAGGAGTTGGAAGAGAATAAAATCAAAATCTAACACTACTAGTACATTCTATCTCATTACTCAAGGGAAAAAAATTAGATCCTGTGCAACTACGTTTTCTCAGAAAAGAACCACAGATAAGTATTAGGTATTTTATGAGTTGTAAAATATTCAGAAGAAAAAAAAAATAGGATGAAAACATTTGCCTTATTTGCCATTGAAGACTCATAAATAATATATATATTTTTTTCTTTTCACCCAAACCCTACAGAATTTGTAATGCTCTTAAAGAAATCTTACAAAATTTGCATGGTATATGCAGAGGCATTTTCACTGACAAAAAATATATATATATATATATATATATAAATAAATAAAAAAAATCGATTCTTATTGTTTGTATTTAATAGACCCATTTTTTTCCCCTCCCTTCAGGAAAGATGCATGGTCATATACAAAATCGTGAGAATCCTGAAACCTTGAAAACTGAATAAAGATGAAAAGTTCTTTAATTTAGTATTAAATAGAATTACCTTACTGACAAGTGCTTTTTAAAGTTATCTGCTCTTGTGACAGTGATGTTAATGAGGTAAACCTTATGGTTTATGTTAACCATGAGGTAATGAGGTAAAATTGGTAATGAGGTAAAATTGCCTGATTTTAATGCCAAAATATTTGGATAGCCAGTTTATTCTGAAGAAGAAAAATAATACCGACTGCTGAATTTCTTTTAATAGCTACTAAGAACACACAGGTTGAGCGGGTTTGGAATACTAATGGGAGAAAAAAGAGGAAAAAATAAAAAATACATTTAAAAAGAAATACAGTATTTATTTATTTGTTTCAGTTCAATGAGGGCACAACCCCTCTAACTTTTGAAGGAAGTATTTTCATTATTGTTTCACTTTTTATTCAATTCCATTAAAACAAACAATCAACAAACAAACAAACAAACAAGAAAAAAAAAAAAAGGTAAAAGAACCAACCAAGCAAACCACAAAACAAACAAACAAACAAAAAACATCACATTGAAAATAACATTTCTGGTACATCAAATTAAATCTAGTCAGAAATCTTGCATTTTATGAAAAAATATATTTATCTCACACTTATACCTGCTTTTTTTTTTTTTTAACTTTACTTTTTGTTGTTGTTGTTGTTGTTTTTTGTTTTTGTTTTTGTTTTTGTTTTTCGCATGTAACACAGCCAAGGCAGCTTGAATAGATTTTCTTGCTCATTTTTCAGCTTCATTGAAAACGTCAGTCCAGGGTTTACTTAGTTAACATTTCCCTCTCTACACCAGCTACCTTTAAAAAGTGCTTGTTGGCAGAGTGCTTGAAAAAGCCAGATTAAGAAAAACTATATTTTACTGCTGAGATGGTCAGGTAGCTGTTATCTAAGCACATGCACATTTTTCCAGATCCTTGACTTTCATGCAATATTTCCTCATTCCTAGCTCCATACATTTTTGTCACAGTCAGGATAGTGCAGCAGTGCAGGGGGATGCCCAGAGAGAAAAGAGCTTTTAAGACAAATGTCAGTTCGCAGTGAGTGAGATGCAGTGAAACTGCCTTGTGGCATCTATGGCTCCTCACAACCCTACTTTCTGTCATTTGTTGACTGTGATTAGCCCATTTATTGAGTGTATGTACAAGCTTTCACATGTATCCTGTACAATTTTGTCATGAACAACCGATAACAAAAGTTACGTTCTAGAGGAACAAGAGCAGATTGAACATCCAGCATTGAGAAAATGGGTAATACACCCCACCAGAGGCCAGCAATGCAAGAGGAAATCATTTAGATGTAAGATACCTCAGCCTTTTAATATCCAGTAGTGAAGCAAATTTGAAATCTTAGGTGGCTGAATAGTGCAAACTGTATGAACTGAAGGAAGATAACTTGGTATATCTAACAAAAAAAAAATGACAAGTTTATTTTGTGCAAATGCTGTGCTCTATGCAAGGTCAATATTCTCAGTTCTGTGAAAGTGCTGAGAAATGATTTGTTAAATCTACTGACTTTGTACAGACATTGTTAACTGTACATTAGGAAAAGGCTCAAAAGTGAGTTAAAGAAGTCCCATGAAGATAAAACCTGTAGTGTAATACGTAGGAAGAAAGATGAATTTCACTGTTGTCATTATGTCAATCTCTGGAAATGTTAATCTCTGAGTAAAAGTAAATTGTTTAAATGGCAAACATTTAGAAGAGAAAATATGAGAACTCAACAAATAAGACGTTATTAAATTCCTTGGTATAGTGGCAAGCTTTATAAATGGATCTAATAAGGTCTGAATATTTATTTTCTATTATTTAATGTATCAGATCCAAAGGAGAATGTACAGAGAATATACACAAAGCATGTGCAGTTTAGAGTTTATGGAAATGTACATCACATATCAACCAGTGAAACATTAATGGTTTCACTAAGGCTGTGACCATTAAATGTGTTATGTAATTGTTATTGTTATGAAGTGCAGCGATGTACCAAGAGTTCTGCCCCATTATACTGGTTTTCTGCAAAGAGGGGTAGTAGACTGTGGAACTCATTAGATTTAAACATATCTAAAATAATTAAATATTGTTCTGTTCTGCTTTACTTTCCTTAAAAAGATACCTTCTGAAATTATCACTGAATTTACTGGACAGCTTCTGCTGGGAGTTGCACTCTTTGAGAAAATGAACACCAGGCAAGGATGTGGTAATATGGATGTGGTCAGAGTGACATTGACTAATTAATGTTACTGTATAAAGGCAATGTAATACCACCGTCATTATAAATGTGTCAACTGATGCAGAGATGTTAACTGCAAGAAGTAATACATTGAGTCAGTAGTAGTACCAGAGATTGAAAAATTCATAAGCTCAAACTACTATCTAGCAAATACTCTGATAGAAGATTTCAAAGCATACTTGAAATCATGATAAACATCCACTTTTCATGGCAGGCTCCCAGTAGCTTGTCTATCCTGCTACTATTGATCTGGTCAGCAACATGATCACAACAAAACATGCAAACAGAAAATCCTATTTCGTGGGATACCTTGGCACCAAGGCAGTCCTATTGCTCCCTCTTCTCTGCTAAAAGGTACGTATCATTTGTCTCGTGTGCTTTAAACAAAATCAAAACTGAAGTCAAACAGGAAAGTAGAGGGTAATGGCTTCTTATCACCATCCCACTTTCCTCAGTGTTTAAATACAGAGTCAATTATGTTTTATCCACATTGAGTACTCTTTGATATTTAAATTCCATGAATTAACCAGAGTCCTTTGTTCTACGATTGCAAACCTTAATGAAATAAGATGGTTTAGCTGGGTTTATTCAAAAGTGAATTTTGTGAAGTTACCAAACGTGCTTCCTGATTATCATCATAAAAAACTCATCGTATTATTTTTGCTCTCTGACTGAAGATATCACATGGCTAGCCAGTATTTCAGGATATGATCACTGGGGCACAGATTCTCAGGTGATATACAAAGGCATAATAGTTGATTTGAATATGTTTTGAGTGACTGAGAGTCCTGCCATAGTATAAAATTGTATTTTGCCCATTTTCCTTTATTGGTTGCATACCTGAGTCATACTTCCAAGGGAAGGAAACAATAGCATGTTACTTAGTTAATTAAGCAGCTGGAACAAATTTAAGCAGTGAAACATTCACTTTGGAAATGAGCTGCTCACAAACAGTACAGCAATGAAGAATGTTTTTTTGGCTGAGTCCCTTCGGTAAATCAGAAGGTCTTGATGCAAATCAGGAATTACTTACTGGGGGAGGTCCTATGACCTCTGTTGAACAGGATGCATGACCAAAAGCAGTCCCTTGTGCCATCCAAGTCTATTCAGCTGTAGTCTGTGAATTAATGATAATAGTGAATAATTTCTGTAAAAGCATTCATGCAAGAAAGTGAAAGCAGTAAGGAGGAACTTCTGCAATGCTTAGCTGTTTACACAAGGGTACTGTACAGCAGTAGGCATGTCAGCCCTCTACGAGTTTTGCTGAAATTAATGGGAGTGGGAAACATTTCCAGCTTTTTGAAGAGTGCAGTTAAAGTAAGTGATCTGTTACCATTGTGCCACTTCCACGGGAGGCTATAGTTTCAGCTGTGATAATAGTGATGTAACCTGAAAATGAAATAAATTTGTAAAACCAATTCACAGCCACAATATTGCAGCTGGAGCTGAGACCAAAGGTATAGCTTGACCTTAACACTGTCAACATTACAGGTAATATAATTACCTGTAGCATTCTGTCAGTTCCAGCATTGAGATGTCTCTCTTTTTTGTTTGTTTCTGGCAGCAGACTGATCTATTGCTACTTCTGGGTTTTTATTTATTTATCTATCTATTTATTTATTTATTTTGTTATTATATAAAAAAGAACATTAGAGTATTAGGTATGTTATTTCAGTTTTTATGGATCTCACTCTTACTGAAATGTAGCAAAATAGTCTTGATAGTATCAATAATGATGAATTTGGTCTCAGATCAGGATTGAAATTTCTTTTTCTGTTGCTTTTCAGTCTTACTTGAATGGTGGCTGCTTGTCCAGCCCACCCACCCCTTTCTAAGAAGAAAACAATCTTGCTGTTTGCTGCATTGCTTCAGGAGGGTAAATTTTGTGGGTCAAATTAATTTGTGTTGCTTCAGACACATCCATTTGGCAGTACCCAAAGGCAAAAGAATAAACCAAGCCAGCAGGGATGTCTAAAAGCTCATACAGGGGCCTTTAACCACTTATTAATTTATTCTAACTACACATAAACCTGACTTTAAGTCAGGTTCTAAAATCTACAATTTGAAAATAATCTGCTTCTCATCCAAGCTGGCATTTAATCTCATTAGCAAATGGTGAAGGAAGTTAGAAACTGGTAAAACATAAGCTTATAGCTCATACTATTTACTTATTTTGTTTTGTTAAGAAAGCAGTATCAGTTCCTGATTTCCATATCATATCTATACCATGCATATCATTACTTCAGTTATGGGAAACATATATCATACTTTTGTTATACCCCATCCCTGGAGGTGTTCAAGGCCAGGTTCGATGGAGCTTTGAGGAACATGATTTAGTGGAAGGTGTTCCTGCCCATTGCAGGGGGGTTGTAACTAGATGTTCTTTAAGGTTGCTTCCAACAAAAACAATTCTATGATTCTATTATTCTATGAAACCATAAATTTTCAGGGACTGCAATGTGCAGTTCAGTTCAGCTCCCTAAAAATGGGAACTGGAGTTTCTATGAAAAAGTGAAAGAAAGTCAGAAAAAAAATAAATGCTGCTTTGTGTCATGAAGGCCATATCCTGGTGCTGCTGAAACTGGTGGATCCCTTTGCAAGGGCATTACTGGGAGAAGTCCAGGATGCTCCTAGCTTTATGCTCACATTGAATCAAAGCATTTGAGGTTCAAGAGGAAAACATTTGCACAGTACAAAGAGGCCCAGCCTTCCTTCTCTGCTGTGGGAAGGAAGATCACTGGGGAGATAGCAGAGAGGATGAAGTAGTTTGTGGGGAGAGATGTGGATTCAGTGCATACCTCAGCAACCTCTTTCAGCAGGAAATGAAAGCTATCCAGATAAGGTGTTGATGGCCTCACTGACACAGCCCTGGGCTGCAGTTATTGCAGCTCAGGCTAGGTGTGGACTTGAAGAGGACTTAAAAAAAAAAAAAGAAAAAAGAAAAAAGAGTTAAAAAAAAATGTGTGTGGGTGGGGGAAGGGAAACACCAAACATGAAAATCAATCCTTCTTGCACCATTCCTGCCATGACTTGAATCCAGAGTTCACTGTTTAACCATAAAATGTTAACTGGATCACAAACAGTTGTCTCAACAACTTCAGGAATTCAGCAACTTCATACCTTTAACTGTTTAGGAAGGGATCAGTTGTGGTAAAGCCATGTAGGTATCTAACACCAACTGGGTCCACACAGAAAAATAAAAGTTTAAATGGTTTGTTTTGGCAATTGTGCTTTGATTTTTATATTTTTTTAAATATCCCTTGTAAAGCAGTATTACACTGACTTCACAAACAATGTTTAAATCTTTCAGTACTTTTGGAATTATGGGCCTAATGAAGAATAAAGAAAAAGGAAAGCTGAATTTCATCAGCTCTATAACATGATACAGAAGGAATAAAATCACAAATAAGGCTTTAGAAAGATGAAAAAATATTCCCAGAGCTGGGGTGGAAGCATGTAAGTAAAAAGGTACAAAGTGCCACGATGACTGAAAGACAGATGAATCCCACACAGGCATATTAGACAGTGTTGAGTGATGATAAAAAGATCAAGTTCACGTCCTTTCTACTTCTGTAAGCAAAGAACTTAACATGCTGAGTCTGACCAGAAGCCTCAAAAAGTGCAGTAAGTCATGGGATAGTGTGAGTCATTTGGAGAATGATCTTCAAGTGCTTCTCCCTCATCTCTGCCCTTGATAAAACCAATTAGTCAACATACAGTGAGTTTATGGAGGAGATCCACAACATAAAAGATGCTATGAGGAATTAACAAAATAAAGACAAAATACTTTATTTTGAAAGGAGATAAACCCATTAGTATCACACCCCTCATAAATGTCAGCTGTGAAAATAATTTCAACACAGGAAAGAGGATGTGTTTTGGGGGATCACAACTATTATTAGTTTCTGGCATTATAATATCGTAAAATAATTATGAGTCTTGACTCTGTATTGTGCTGGGCATAGTCAGAAAGTAAGAGGCAGTGGGCTCATCTATACTACTATTTGAGTTCAGAGAAATGAACTCTTTTCGTCCCCAGCTATTGCACTTTGGCTCTCACCATGGAATTGCCTTGGGGTTCATAAAATAAATTCCTATTAGATGAAATTAAATGAAATCAAAAGAAGTGCTTCCCTAATGTACTTTTACAGGTAATGAATGGGTCTATGGGGTCAGATCAGAACTCACCTGAAGTAAAACCCAGCAAGCACTTCTAGCTTGGATGTTGGATCCTCCACAACTGTTTTGCTTTGGAGAGCTTTTCCTTCTAGACCACGTCACTTGCTATTGTAAGACCGAGTGGAATCTCACTGAGGGTGGTGCATGATTGTTTACAACCAAGTATAGATGTTTACCATATATATTTGACCTAGAAACCTGTACCCATTAGAAGGAAATAAATACTTTAGAGGTATGATTTATCAGTTTGAAAGATATACCTTCTGATCAGATAAATCTTATTCCCAGTGATGTTATTTTTTTCTCTGCATTGAAAACAAAAAGTGTCTAGGTAATTATGTCCTGTGTAGATGTTCACTCAGTGAATGGATTGAAATCGTTAGTAGGGAACAGCTAGTTTAAATTTATGCTATTGGCAAAGAATAGTAAACAGAACCAGAAAGGAATGACCTGACTTTTCTGAGGCTGCCTCTACTGACAAGTAGACTAGACCAGGACTAGACCTCCTATCTTTCAACTGCTAGTCAAATGTGCACTAAGTATACACAGTAATTCAGTAAAATTATTTAGCTTGTCGATATAGCATGGTAATTCAACTTTTTGTTATATAAAAAGCTTTTTTGTCAAATTATGGGTCACAGTAACCTCAAAAAAATCTCTCTATTGTCTTTCCATTTAGACGAATGCCTCCATTTTCCCATTATTATAACATTTTGCAAATGTTTGTGTAAATTTCCTCTTTTTCATTATTTCAATAATTGTTTTATGAACTTACATTATACACTGAATTGCACTGATTGTACTTGATCTATAATATTATTTTTCAGTTTTCAAACAGTATTTAGTGAGGTCTTTAATAAATAAAGGAGATCTAGTGTCTTTCTTTTAAGTGTAAATATCAGACTGAACTAGGAAAATAAAATTAAACCTACAGTTGCTGAAATGTTTTATGCTAAGTTAATTCAAAAAAGACCTATAAATTTAATAATCTGCTTTCTGTTTCTATGTGTCAGAGATGCTGTTAAAAGTAATATCAAAACATTCTGTCATCTGTCATATTGAGCATAATTTTACTAATTTTCCAAATTATCTGGAAACAATAACAGAAACACTTTTAGGTGTAGATAAATGTTTGGTTTTCATTTGTAATAAGTCAGTGAGCGAGGACTTATTTGTATCATATTAGTCATATTTTTATTTTAAACTGAAAGGTCTGCAAAAGGTAGAAAGAATCTTCACACTCGTTTTAGTTGATAATCTGAAGTGTTGATTTAGGCATAAATAAAAATAGAACAAAACCGGAATTTTCTTCAATTCCTCCTTGGCCACATAAATTCATTTTATAGAAGTGACTTGCAATTTACAGTGTGGCAGTAGGTGCAGTACTTAAGTAACAATGAAAAGAACAAGTCTTTATGCAGTCAAGAACTGGGTTTAAAACCCAGCACTAGGTGATCCGGATTCCTAAAATCTGATCTGTGTAGTTTAAAGCACAGTTCCAGTTTTGGTAGATCCATTTCAGCAACATGTACCCCACAACCTTTGTAACCTTTCTTTTGCAACACAGAGGCAGAACATCATTTTAAGATGTCTAGCTTTTTTTTTTTTTTTTTTTTTTTTTTTTTTCTGGAAGAGAATACCAATGAAGACATGAGGCATAGTTGGAAGGTCTGCAGTTCAGATGCTGAGCCGAAGAAAGTTGGGAAAAAAACACAGCACATGGCTACAAGAAGATTGTAATCATATTTGGCTTTTCTCACTTCGCAACTTCAATAGACATTTCATGCCAGGGATGCCAGTGCCTCCAGATGTCCTTTTACTCCTGATCATCTTTGTCTTTCTTACCCTTCCAGAGTTTGCTAGTCTAATTTAGACAGCACAGTGAAATCACAGTCCCAAACACAGACTCTTGCTTTTTCTGGTTGTCCCACTGCAAAGAAATTGGAGACCTACTTTTTCTGTCTTCTCAAGCCACCTGATGAACTTTGCAAGATCTGTTTTAATTTTAGAGCTTGTCACTTGACCCTGAGTCTTAAAAAGCTTTTTTAATGGTTTGAAATTTGAGGTCCTTGAGAAAAGGACCTGTGTTCACTGATACATCTCTAAACAAACGTCTCTTCAGAGATCCAGTTTTTCTTCTAAAGTGAAACTAATGCTTGCATGTCAGCTGAAGAAACAAGTCCAATATGACATGTTTGCCAATACAACAGTAACCTTATGGGCAGCATAGTTCATGTGGACTTTGCAAAGGTGTATTCCACTGCAAAGAGGATACAAATTCTTCATGCTAGGACCACAAAACTTAAAACTTTATCAATACAGCTCCTTACAGTAGACAGCCTGAAGAAAAACAATTGATGTAAACCAATACTTATGGCTGATTCCAAGTCTATTCAAAACATTTATTGTGAAAAAGCCATCAAGAGTATTTGTTCTGAAAAACCCATCTCCAAAGAGGTGTAGAAAGAAAATATGCTCAAAGTGCAAAATATGTAGAAATATGAAGTGTCAAATGCAATCCAGACAGTGAAAGCAGAACTATAAACGGATTTACAAAAGGGAGACGTGAGCAGCATGGATAAGCCATACAAAGAAAGTGAAAAAAAAAAAAAAAGGGCAAAAGATCTTTCTTCCCCTTTACCAGAGCGAGGTGGTGTCCCTCCAGCCAGAAATCTTCTGGCTGTATCCTCTGTTTATTCAGTATCATGTGGAAATATAAAATAAAGTAAATAAAATAAAATAAAATAAATAAAACAAAACAAAACAAAACAAAACTAAACTAAACTAAAATAAAATAAAATAAAAAGGTTTTATTTGCTCTCCAGTTGGGGCTGCTTCATTCTACAGCTTCCTACCTGTGTCAGACTTGTGTAGGAGTGCTCTCAGTCTCAGACAGGAGTCTTTTCTTCTTGACTTTTTTCGCCACTGCAGATGCATATTAGTATAAAAAGCAATCTTTTCACCTGTGCCATAACAGAGTCAATTCTGCAAGCTTTTTAAGTACTTCAGTCTGTTAGAACATTAACTTCAAAGAGAGTCCTTTGACTCGGATTTAGAGATGCACTTCAGAAGATTACTAAATTTGTTCAAAACACTCATTCTGAATGAACAGAAATGTTTTGGACTGGAAGAAGTGGGCCTTAGCCTGAAGTGCTGACATTTTACTTTAACACACAGCCTACCTTCAGGGCTGTGGTTTGATGTTTAACTGTCACCTACCACGTGTTTTACTACATGCATTTCTGAAGGTCTTGAGGACTTGTATACTGTTTTCTTTCAAAGGTATCTTTGACTTCTAGGGCTACGTGCAGTGTCCCACAAGAGCATCAGAGACAGAGAAAGGAGAAAAGCATTTTATAACTTTAATACTAACAACTAACCTTTGCTCTAGACTATAAATAAATTTACTTTGAGTTGTGTGGCCCTCATCCTCATGAGATGTCCAAGAATGTCACAGATGTCAATACGTAGTGAGTAATATTAAACTGAACATTTAGAGGATCATTTTACTGAAGTTGTCTATATATTTTTTGAAGATTTAATTGCTTTATAAAAAACTTATATTCACTATATTCAGTAGAAGAATAAATTATGTAAACTGAACTGCTTGGCAAAATGCTCTGGACACAAAATACATTTGCTGTAGGCATCAAAAAAAAAATTCAATACTGTAGTTAAATATAGCAAAATGTAATGTCTGTGAGCCAAATTTCCTTAAATAAGTAATAGTGTTTCCTCACAAATTTTTAGAAATTTGCTTAATAACTTGATGGAACGTAAGGCATCTTTCTTTCATTAGAGTTTCTTTTCTATTGAATTAAGTTTACTTATTTTCTTCTAAGCAAGATGCCCTGCAATTGAATTTGGATTGAAACAGAAATTTAGATTTTGGCTAACAGAGAGCACTTTCCCAGTTAATTTAAAATTTTTATGGGACATATTGTCAAAAAAAAAAAAAATCAAATCCAAATGACTAAATGATCCAAATTTTTATGTATATATACATATATATATAATATTCCCCAGTACCTCTCCTCTCCTCTCCTCTCCTCTCCTCTCCTCTCCTCTCCTCTCCTCTCCTCTCCTCTCCTCTCCTCTCCTCTCCTCTCCTCTCCTCTCCTCTCCTCTCCTCTCCTCTCCTCTCCTCTCCTCTCCTCTCCTCTCCTCTCCTCTCCTCTCCTCTCCTCTCCTCTCCTCTCCTCTCCTCTCCTCTCCTCTCCTCTCCTCTCCTCTCCTCTCCTCTCCTCTCCTCTCCTCTCCTCTCCTCTCCTCTCCTCTCCTCTCCTCCTCCATATAATTCCTGCTGAGAACTACTGAATTGAATTCCCACTGAGCCTTCTCAGTGAGAATACAGTTTGAGAACATCTCACTGAGAGGATCTGCCTTTTGTTTTGATGACCCTGGGCACAGCCCAGCCACCCTCTCAGAGGCCTTCTACTGGTAGGGAAGCATTCCCTATTTGAGGGGCCTCTGTTTCGCACTCTGAATAAAAAATCTGGCACAGCTGTAAACTTTTGTCAACACAGATCTTTGTGCTGTTTCCAGGAACCTAAAATACCCAGGACTGGCACTAGTGTATCTCATGTGTTGTGTCAGCCAGTTTTGACTGTCAAGGGATTGCAAAACAGACACAAAAATTAAACCTGAAACTGCTTCAGTAGGCAACTTGGAAAGAAATTCCTCTGTTGTTCCCTTTTTCATTTCTTAGCTTTGAACAGTTGTTCCAGTTAATGGCAGGCTCCCCACAGCCCCAGCTTCCCCACCAGATATCTAAAATCATGTTTTTTTCTTTAAAACAAAACAGCCTTTATGCTTGTAAAGCTCTGTGTTCAGTGTGCTAAACACAAGAACACAAGACTGAATACTATAGTTTCTTCTTGTATTTGACAACATGAATTTTCATCTTTTATCAGTTTATTTCTGAAACTTATTTCTTATATGGCATTTCCCTATCTTTTTTTGCTTCTTGAACTTTTTTTTTTTTTTTTTTTTTTTTTTCCTAATGAGAATAAAGGGAGGATGATGGTTTCTGAAACAACTTTTCAGAATTCACTCTCCAAGTTGTATGTAGAGGGAATTCCCACTATCCCCTTTCCCATGTAGCAAAAAAATTGTCACCCAGTACTTGCATCTAGTCTTTTCCCTTGGTAAACCCTTGCATTGAACCACAGACAGGGGAGGGAAGGGAAGGGAAGGGAAGGGAAGGAAAGGGAAGGGAAAATGAAATATTCTAGAACAACAGTTGATTACAAACAAAACAATTTATTGTGTTCAGTTTTAGGTAACCATGTATTATTTCTAACAGAGGGAGATGTCTGAATATATCAAAAGATGAAGATGCAGGTTTAATAGAAAATTTTAAAATTCTTGTGAATTAAAATATGCCTTCTGATATACTTGCATTCTCTTTGATTAAAAATGAAAGTCTGAATTAAAAAAAGAAATACATATTTGCTGAGAAAATGGCTGCTACTGAAGCTTGCAAATGAAAATAGTTTAAAAACATTAGATCCTCTGGTGTTCAAACTGGACTTAAATAAGATTTTAACAGCAGTTCATCCACTAATTATCCTATTTCTGAGAGAATATCAACCTTCAACAGTCAGCCTTCCTCTGTGAATGATGATCATGCAACTTATTCAGAAGTCATCTGAGTTAATTGAGATTAATTTCTTGTAAGCAGAGAGCTTGAGTCTCTTGGGGTCTCATCAGAATGATGGCACTTCTGATTTATACCCATGTAACAGTGTTATTTATAGAAGTAAGCACCTCACACCAAAATAAATATAATATTCCTTACTTCCTCTGCCTGTCAGCTGTTCTCCTCTGGAATATGTGTATGGCTTCTCTCCTTCCTGGAGCCTTAAAATGTTTTATTTTCTCTGTACATAAATTCAGAATTATTAAATGTAATGAATCACCAAAGAGGATAGCAATTAGCATGTGATAGATAAAAATGGTGTTGAATTCTCCATAAATATGAAAGAGAGCTGATTTTTTTTTATTTGTCTTTAAATATGAGTTTATGATGGTAGCAAAGGAATGTCTGCTTTTTAAAGGCTGACTAATGCAAAAATCTCCTTTTATAGACAGCAGTTATATTAGGTCAAAAAGTCATGGTCAAGAGCAGAAGAAATTCCTAGAGCAGCCATCTGCTTGGGTTCTGTGCAGGCTTCAAATTTTGTTGAGCCTGTTTTCTCCTTACCTCCACCTTTTCACCTTTAAATCCGAAAAGCTTGCTGCCTGGTACATCTTTCTTTCATATACATACAGACAACTGTTCAGAAGTGCCATGGTGCTTCTGAATGTTTCAGGGCATGATTTGAAATATCTGGAAGTCTGGTGTCTTTAGCTGTTAGGTTTAGAAGAAGAAAGTCCTGTGGCAAGGCTATCAAACTTATTTTTGTAATCGGATGCATATTCTGTTTCTTCCTCTGCTAGCTATCTAGTGGGAAACTGAGACAAGAGGAGACTCACTGAACAAGTGTTAAAGCTTATATTTAATCAGAAGATGCTGAACATTTACAGAAGAGGTAATAAACAGAAAAGACACTGGATTTGGAGAAAAGCAGCTGTTAAAAAACACTTCTTCAGAGATCTGAAATGCTGGGACTGAGTTTGAGAGAAACCGTCGGGAGAACAGCTCTGAAGAGCCTTTCATCAAAGGGCAGGAATGTAAGCTTTTGGCCCCTAATATTGAAAGACTTGGTATCATTAGAAAGTTACGATCTCAAACATATTGGATAAATAATCTCTCCAATTTGAGCAGACGTTTCCTAGATTCATGAAACCAGAAGCAAGGCCAGTCTTCAATTAGAATTTGAAGAAATTGATTTTAATGTAAATGTTTGCTGTGTTTGTATCACCTTCAGGAATGGAACAAATCTAATGAGAATGCAAGATATCAGCCTTTCTCAGACTTTAAAGGAACTCCTTTGAGGTTTAAAGTTTTTACCTTCATTCCCTAAATATTTCTTTCATTTCCATTTTGTTTTATTGGCTTGGAATTCCCACTGTAAACACATTTGCATTTGCCATAATTCTGCAAAAGAAAACAATCCAGAGAGCTATTCATCTGGTGGTGGCATAATTTGCCATAGCTCAACTGGAAACCAGCAGTTGAAAATCTATTCTGTAAAAGTCTTTTTCTTCCTGGAAAGGAATATAAAACAGTGCAAATCTCTCACATACATCTTGACCATCTGGGTTCGGAAAGGTTTCGTACTGGTATATTCCAGGTGTATCTAAACTCTCAAGTGCTATTCTGAACTAAATTAAGCATTTGATATCTTTCAGCTAGTCATGATTCTCTCTAATGTCCTCAGATTTCAAATGGAAATTAGATGCTTTTATCCAAGCCATTGGTAACATTTTTTGTCACCATGATGATAAACCTTGCTAAATCGTGACTCATATGAGTGAAGATGACATATATTTTTTCCATAATGGTAATATAATGTTTGTCTTTGAGTACAGTGAAGCAGCCAATAAACTGCACCAAGATATCCTAGTTACATTGACCAAAAAAAAAAAAAAAAAAAAAAAAAAGCCAGACATTCAAGTACAGGGTGAATAAAAGAGCAGTATAAATAAAGGAAGAAATAAGAAGCAATTGCCAGGCCCTCAATCCTAATGTGTGCTGTCTCCACAAAGTCCCATATGTGGCCTCAGAAATTATTTCTTCTATTTTAGTTTGTTTTTAAAATGCAAGTCATATAGAGAGGAGTTTTTCAGCACTCAAATTAATGTATAGAATACTGCAGTGGTAAAAGAAACTATGCTAGCAATGCATATGTAAATTTATTTCTGCCTTTGAACTCTGTTTATACATCACTGTGGAACTCAGCTGCTAGTATTTAGTAGCAATATAGCCTTGCTTACAGCATTTTAGTGCCAAGGGGAAAAAAGGGGATTTCCTTTTCTTAGCAAGGGATTTCAGTGAGAGAGGAAGAAAAAAAGGACTGCTCTTGTTGAACTTTCCTCACACATAACTTTTTTCATTGGCTGTGAAATGTCCACATCTGCAGCTAGAAACAAAAGCGATAGATTTCTGTGATCCAAGGTGATACTATTATAAGGGAAATATCAGTAATTCTGTGATTCAACATGCACTTTCCTTGTAAAGGAAAGCCAACATAAAAAATACTTCTCCATCTGAGATCAATAAAAATGTCCTAATTTTCAAAGAAATATTCTCATGGACCTGTCAAGAAGAGTAGTACAAAACTGCATGCTGAAATGTCATTGCCTTTTGGAGAACAACAAATTTTTCTAACACCCAGATCAATGTAGTGTAGAGTCTTAATCAATTCAGACTGAATTTTTTTGAAGTTCTTACACAAAAGCCAGCTGGTGGAAGTGTGTTGTAAAAAGAGCTATCTGAATTATTCATTGAGAATAATCTGTGTTACGAATTTGCCCTCCCACTGCTCCACCTCCTTTGCAGGATTTGTCTGCAATGCAGTCCTCATCTCTGTGAGTGTTTGGAAAATGGTTTATATTGATGCATTTTTATATGGCTCCAAGAGTTGCTGGATCTCTTGAAAACTATTATTTAAGTTAATTATATTTTATAACTTGCAGTGTGTGAATAAAACACTGTCTAGTAAATCATTTTATGGTATTTCAGGACACTGATAGGATGATTGAAACTTTTTTTAACCTAGGAAGTTAAGAATAACAGAGATACACTATTTGGTTGTCTTTGTGAAATGAACTGATGTATGATTGCATTTTCTGGTCTGCACTTGTCTTTTGCAGACAATAAACTGAGGTGGTTAAGTACATACACATACACACCCTAAGCTCTTTCCATAAGTGAGGGTGAACCACAGAGGCTGGGACAGGTCTTCTGTGAAATTATTGTCCTTCAGAGGTGCTTGTCCCTTACAGACTGGGTGTGTAAAGGGACTATGAACATCATGTTGAAGAGTTAAGTCAGGTTCTAAATGAGATTCTCTGATTTGAAATAATTCATAAGTAATATGAATATGAATTGACAGGAGACAATTCAATCCAGTTTACATTGGAAGACTCCTCTCTGAGGTTACCTTTATGGTCAGTGAAGAAACATAAGTCCTTCTAGGATGCAAACAATTTCATCCTGAGTAGACTTATACCATACCTTATGGTATAAGATGACTTATACCATAAAAGTCTTATTTCTCATAGGTTATTGTGATAGGAGCTTAAACAGCCAGCTCATATCTGTGTCTCTATACCAAGAGTATGTACATTCAATTAAATTAATCTCACTCACTCAGGTTAGGACTGGTAGATACTAGTGGCACTAACCTTTACTGCTGTTGGAAAAAACATTATCTGTTCTGCTGATAACAGGGTGAAATGAGTTTTCAGTGTCATTGGTACTTAAGAAGTGTGCTGAAGTATTCAGTTTCTCCTAATTCCTTTCCAGTGTTATCACCGCAAAAAAAAAAAAAAAAAAAAAAAAAAAAAAGTGAAGGAATATGACATCATATACTTACCTTGCAGGTGGATTACATCAAGAACTCACTTATATCTTTCTTATTAAGACTAAGTCTACAAAAAAAATTATCTTTGGTTGTCTAAGAAAACACAGGCTAAGCAGATACTTCATAGCGTATTTGGTATAAACTTCATGTTGATAAATTTACTTGTGAAATCCAGGAAACTTTTTGAAATGACTTTCCAAGAGATTATCAGTGATAAAAAAGACTGAGTTTGATAGGTTTATGAGTAAGATTGCTTATATTGGGTCTATTTTAACAGGAGAGGGAGATTTTGATGGCTATTCTAATCCTGTGTTGCTGCTAGCTAAAACTATTGTTAACTCTAAGAATTATTGAATGTCAGAAGTTTGAGTGGATTAAACTTCTTCTATAACCATTTGCCAACTGATATACACCTTCACCAGTAAGCTACCTAAATAAAACTATCTAACTGCCTGTCATGCAAAGGAGACACTTGCCTATGAACACATATCTAAATCCCTTACATGTAGTGAAGCATGCAATTTAATGTAAGTGTTCATTCCAGTTTTTCAGAAATTCACATCTTCCTTTGCCGTATCACCATCTACTAATGCATTATTTCTCATTAGGTGTATATTCAGAGAATCATGAAAATGCTTACCAGTCTAAAATGCATCTTAGAAGCCATATGTGTATTGTAAAAGATTCTCTCACATTTACAGAGACGCCTGATTAAAACTGTTGATTATATGAAGAATAAACAAAATACAAACATTTTAAATGTAATTAGTTAGGAGGAAAAACAAAAAAAAGGCTTAGTTAATACATACTGCTTCCAGGGAAAATATTCTTCATTGTTTACAGTTGGTACCAAATTAGTCTTTCCATTCCCCTATTTAGTATGTGCGCTAGTGTGGGGGTGGTAGACAAAAAAGTAGAAAAGATTAATGGTTTGTTATTTTTATATTCCTTCTTTTATCCTACAGTGGTCATGAATATGACCTTCCATCTTCTTTTACCAAGTGCAACTCCAAGACTAGAAGTCACTAGCCTGAGATAATTAAAACCTGGAATCACTCGCACAAATGATCAGGTAAGAAGCTGGGGTGGTGAGCACAGATTTTTCCAGCTTGTGTTACATTGATCCTCTGTCATCAGGCTCAATTAATAGGGTTAAACAGTTCTTCAAGAAAGAATAGTGTTGGTATTTTCCATGTGAAGCAGTCACGATGAGGACTGTGTCCTCTGATACACACGATATTTAACTCACAGTGAAGAATATGTGCTACCCTTGGCTATGCCCTTTGTTTAAACTTGTCCCTTGACTTCCTTGAAATAAATAGAGCATACGAAAACACACTGGGGGTATCTTGCTAAACTCTGTGGCCAGTACAGACCTGCCAAAACTTAACCTCAAACTGGGGGTTTCTGGCTATTGGGACAATATTGTTACTAGGGTTGAGAGGGTGTAAAAAGCACGAAATGTTCCTGCCCACAAATATGCTGGAAAAGATACAAAATAAGTAAGTTTCCTAATATCCTGATCTCCCTCTCACTGACTTTTACTAATGTTTAACAGCTTCATTGTCCCCTCAGTGTTTACTGACATCAAAGATAAATTAGTGTGTTATGAGTAAAATGCACAAGAATTAAAAACAGTTGAATTACATCTCTACTTGATGCTAGTACAGTGTTGAATGACATTCAACTTATAGTTTGACCAGCTATTCTTCAAAAGTTTGAACTGTGCTTTTGACGGGAGTCTATCTAGTCCATTTATCCCTTGTTAGCTTTTAGATAGAGAAATAAAGAAAATTTTAATTAGAAATTGAGTTGTTTTCAGAATTAAAGCATTTGTTTTCAGAAGGAAAGCATTCAGGTATCATTATTGGAGGTTGGATTGAGATTTGGGGAACACTTTGACCAAAGAATGCAGCAGAAATGTGCCCTCAGCTTGCATAGGGGCTTGCTCCAGAACAGGGACTGAGGTGGAGGTTTTGCTTTCTTTTTAGTCATCTGAGATCTGCTTTAATTAATGACAGCATTTTTAATAGTGTCATAGAAAACCCTGCCCAGTTGAAAAGACAATCATGGAGAATTTTGCTTCTGCAACAGTCTGAGGTATCCCTGTAACAGCCTGGTGTCTTTAGCCCTTCTTGTCAATGCTTCCTTGTCTCTACCAGTGACATCAGAAGACTTATTATGTATTAATCTGCGCTGAAGTCTGAGCTGATAGGTATAAGGGAATGACTTTCACATATCTGCTTTATAAAGTAGAGTCCTTTCATTTTCTGAGTACGTATTTTCAGTAGCTGATCTGACAGCGTTAACCACAGTTATTTTCATTTTCGCTTTAGAGACATGGAAATGTGTGCATAAATACTGCTCCAGTGCACTGAATACACATTTATAAAGTATCACAGAGAGCAGATGATTCAACAGTCCTGGAAAATGGAAAAAGTTGCAGATGAAGTTATGAGAGAAACTTCTGTAGAACAAGGAAACTGGCAGAAATAAAAATAACACTGTCTTCTTTATCAAGGAACATTACTTCTGTATTCTCTCAATCTCAGACAGTAAAGCTGAGTGAAGCAACCAACCATAGTGCATTGTTATATATTCTTCCTTGTTTTATCGTGATGGAAAAGTAAGTAGGAGATCAGAACACTCCAAATACTGAGTATGCACTGTGTTGTATAGCATGCAACCTCTACAGCTTTGGGTTCTGGAAAGCTCTCTGAAGGACTGAGGTGTACTTAGGGTCCTCTGTTGTGAAAGCTGTTATTCAGCTGAGGCTCTCTGCAGAGAACTTCAGGTCACATAACGTTTTATACATTCTCCACTGAACATGTATAATCTACATGTTTTGTACAGTATGGCCAAGAAAAAGTGTTCTAAAATCATAAAAAATAAAAATAAAATCCACAAGATTGCAGTAATTTATGAGATTCAATTTGGAAACACTCATGCATTTGCTTTTGAGGCATTATTTCAACTTGAAAGAGGTTCTCAAGCTAAGCTTTAAGACTTTGAGAACTTTTTTTTTTTTTTTTCAGAAGACATTTAAAGAAGACATTTTCAAGAAAATGCTACATGTAAAGGGATGTGTGACAAAGTTTGAACTGGCAGCAATGTGGTGAGAACAAGATATTGCTGAAGATATGTGACCTCAGTAGAAGGTTTATTAGATCTTCAAATAAACAGCCTATCTGCATTCTGCTTCCAAATGTCTCCAGATGCAAAAGAGCCAATTTCTTTTTTTTTTCTTTTTTCTTTTTTTCTTTTTTTTCCCAGGATATATTACGTAGTGTCTGCTATGTAAGTATTAACCTTTGTTAATTCCTTTCATTACATTTCTGTGGTGGCTGCTTTCTTCCTAATGTTTTCTTTCTTGCTGAATTTAAAAAATATGTTTGATTTTACACTTCTGCTCCACCCACAACCTCTTGCATAAGCTAATCATCTCTTTCTTCTGTTGCTCTTTTTGCTGAATATTTCATAGCTTTGTATTTCTAATTCTTTCATACTTTTAAAAATAACATAAAAATAAAGTAAATTAAGTCCTGCATGGAGAATAGGAAAAAATAAGAAATTCTCACTGATATAGGTAAATATTATCTGATATTCCTGTTCCCAACAGGATGTGTTTTATTGAATTTGGGATGGAAAAAACAAACAAACAAAAAACCAAGAACTCATCACTGTAAGCTAATCTGAAAAGATGAAATAGGAAATAAAAGGAAGATATGTGAGATACACAGATAAAAGGCAAGACTATCAACAGTCTTATTTGCATTCTTCTTTGTTTTGAATTTGAAGAGCTTAAAAATTGCTCTCTAGGCATATATATTAAGCCTGCATTATTCAGGGATTTCATTGCATTGGTTTATATTAAAAATGTTCTTTGTAAAAAGATTTAAGAAAACAATATAATATTAGACTTTAATTTGAACAGAGCACATGAGGAATCATTAGGAAATGAGGTGAAGATAACAGAAAGGAGAAAAGAATTACTTGGCAGTGGACTGGGCCAATAAAAGATGCAATTTCATTGATTGGCCTACAGGGTACTATGAAAGAAAAAACAAATTTAGCTAAAACTCTCCCTGTGTACCCATATATACCATTTCATCTCTTAGTGATATTGAACTGTATCATATAATCTGCCTTACATCTTCTCTTTAATTTTAGTGATAATATGAACCACATGGTAACTCATAATAATGATAATGGCTGATAGAGCTCAGAAAGATCACTCAGAAATTAATTGTAGCCTTGAGATGAGATACCTGAAGGTAGGATTTGAAGAAGTGTTAAAAGCCCAAAACAAACCTTACACTTTGTCCTTTAAATTGTTCTCTCATGTATTTCAAACCCCCATTTATTATTATTATTATTATTATTATTATTTTTTAATACAGCAGAAAATATCCCATCATTTGTTGAAGACATTAAAACACTGTAATACTGTGTTTAGTCCTTAATTTTTACTCAACATGAATCCTAAAGCAACTGTGCTGCCTCTGGCAACATGCAGTGGTGCATAGTTTAAGCATTACCGTGAGACCAAGATTCACAGCTATGAGTCCTACTGTAGATTAAGGCACTTTATCAAACCACTAGTATCTGTTATGGTAGTGTTGCCCTTTTGTTCAGCAGCCTCATGGAGGAGTTTCCTCAGACAGTGGTAGCAGGGGCAGCTGCAATATTTCTAGACTTGGACACCACAGGTTTCTTTTCAGCATTACCTGTGCAACTTTTGTTGGGTTAAATACAAAAGAAATTGGAGCTGTGCTCGTCCTCCCCCCACCTCCTTCCCCCCCCCCCCCCCTCCCCCCCCCCCTCACCCTTTATCTGGGAAAACAACCAAACTAAAATCAATCGACCAGAAAAAACAAAAACAAACAAACTGACTAACTAAAAACACACCAAAAACTGAAGTAACTAGAACAGGTATTGAAGCTAACATAAAGGAAGGCCATTCTGGCAATCAGCATGTGTGTGTTAGGAGAGAGATGGTGGGATTGCCTTCATTTTGTTTCCCTCCCTACACTTCAACAGTCTGTCTAAAGAAACCGAATTAAGCTCTCATTCCACGGTTCAGTGTAGCAGACAATGTGAGAGAGTGGGAATTGGACTCAGTGTAATAGTCAGGAAACAGTCAGGAACAGTAAGGAAAGAGCCTTCTTTTTCAGAAAACGTCATCAGCATACAAGACCAAGTGAACCCAGCTGCTGGGCACTCCAGCAGGCCAAAGACTTCTGAGCTCAGACCCTGTGCTGCCTACTCACCCATTGTTGGACCCTTCCCAAAACGGGTGGGAGCAAGCAGCGCAGCCCATACTGGGTTGTGGGAGGTGGCAGAGACCAGCAATGTTGGTTTCTGGCTCTGCACTAGCCAGGACAAATTGAGATTTTTCCTATGGCAGTATCTTCTGGCATTTTGCTAGGCCTCATCCTCCTCACCAGAGTGATCCTAGTGAAAAATCACAGGCTTGGCAGCCCAGTGGTTAGTGCCCTTTTCCTCAGGCACTTCCTGGCAAGGTTCAAAACATAATCTTTCATTTAACAAGTGAATGAGTAAGAAATAGTGTGGTTAAGTTTGCCCTGCTTGTGCCACTTGAGGCCAGCTCTTAAGGAAATGAGGGACCCCTTTCATTAACTGGCTCTTGGCACACTGAAGATTACACACAGTTTAATTTTAAAGAGAGGTTGAGGAGATCATGTCTGTCCCAAATGCAATCGCATTTGTGACACCCTACTCAAATACTCATTAATACATTAGTGGTTCAGTGGCCCAACTTTAATAGTACCATACATGCTAGGGGCCACCCAGCTGTAAAGCAGCTCTGCAGGAAAGGACCTAGGAGTCCTGATGTACACCAAGTTGAACATGAGCCATCAATGTGCCCTTGCTGACAAGAAGGTTAATGGCATTCTTTTCTGCCTGAGGTAAAGTATTGCCAACGGGTAAAGAGAGGTGATCCTTCTCCTCTAGTCAGCACTGGTGAGGTCACACCTGGAGCACTGTGTCCAGTCCTGGGCCCCCCAGTACAAGAGAGACATGCACATACTGGAAAGAGCCCAAAGAGAACAAAAGCTGCCATGGTCTTGTGCAACCTAATGTAGGTATGCCTGCTTGAGCAGGGGAGTTGGACCAGGTGCCTCCCACAGGTCCTTTCCAATCTTACCCATTCTGTGTGATTCTGTGTATGTGATTCTAGTTCTTGATAATGTGTGCTAATTTGTAGATTTTTTTTTTTTAATTGTGTAATTTTTCTCTGACCTGAATACTTAAAAAGAATAAAACAAAATAAAATCCTTCTGAAAGTAGCAAGAACTCTTGGTTAAACACCATGTTATGTTGTAACACACATCATTTTTGACAATCACTCTATATAATAGAATCCCAGGGATTAAGCAAGAATGTGAGAAAGATGGTGTGAGATTTTAAATGCATTTGTTTAATACAGTCATTAAAAGGAAATGATAACACTCTCAAGGCAAAAAAAAAACAAACAAACAACAAACAACAAAACAAAACAAAAAAATAATACTTGTGAATATTTCACATAAGCCAAAGGTATTAGTAGTGCCTTCTAATTCAGTTAAAGACTTATCTCATTTAAATCCATATTTTTGTCCATTCTTTACTGAGGTAGTAAAATCTAATTATTAACAAGGGTGATGGAGTGCTCTGGCAACCAGCTGCTCCAGCTTCATGTCAAGTATAAGAGGAACAGTTTGGAAAGGCTCTGAGGAATATGCAGAGAAACTCTTGCTAGCATGAACACCTGACAGTATTCAAAGTGCTTCTCAAAAAGACAGATGGTTAAAGGAAAACTCCACCATAGTCAAGTAACAACAAAGAGCAGGACTAACAAGAAAATGTCTGAAGTCATACATATGGGTGGAGAAAATGAACTGCATTCAAATGGAAATATTGGGAGCAAGCAGTTTTCTAACAAACAGGCTAGTTCAAGCTAATACAACTGTAGTCAGCTGAGCTCTCCTGAGGACAGAGGGGAGTGAGTCCCCTCAGTGAGGTGAGGCAAAGCTAAAAAGTTCAAATGGAGGTTAAAGCAACTTTTTGATACGACAGCCCAGGTTGTAGCCTGCATTTGAGAACTGCATAGCTCAGCATGGGAAAGCGAGATGCAAAGGCTGCCTTACCCTGCTTTGATCTCCAGCTGACCAAGTGACCCCATCTTGTCCTTCAGCATTTGGAGCTCTCTGGGATTGGATCCTGTAGGCTTTTTTATTGACCAGGGGGTAAACTGAAAGCAGGCGGCAACGTTTTCTAAGAGCTACATGCACACTTCCTGACTCCCCACCTGGAGTTGCCTCCCTCTCTGCTACAGTGGTGATCTCCCCCTTGTCTCTGAGGATATGACAGTGGCAACAAGGAAAACAAGAACGTATTAGACACCTGATGACAATATCAACACTGCAATCTGAGTGAAGGGGAGAGCAAAAGCTGTATGATGTTCCCCCCTTGGACAGCTGCAGCAAAAACAAGAAGTTCAAACGAAGGCTACAGCACGTTTGTTTTCTTCAGTGGGGTAACTTGGAGGTAGTATGTAAATGGCAAAATCCTTTTACCCTCAAATGAGGCATTTATTCCAGCCCTACAGGCCCCAGACTGATGGACCTGAAGGAGAAGATACAATTTCCTCTAGCTCATTGATCCACTGAGAGTTTTACCTGCCAAGGAATGAGAAACCCCAGTTATTCTTTCATAGGGATCTGTACAGTTATGGGGTTTTGATATGAAACAGGTTGCAAGTATGCAAGCCTGCCAGACTTTACTACAGAAATACTCTTGATTTCTCTCAACGGATCTTATTTTCCTAAATGAGAGCCCTACAATCACTACAGTATGAGCAGAAAGAATCAAATTCTGCCAGTTATACAGCATAATGATATTGTAGTGGTAAAAAAAAAAAACACAAACAACAAACACAGTGTAAGTAATTATTAATTTTCATCATTACACTAGCTGTAATAGTCTATGTTACATTGAATTTGAAGGAAAGTTGATGGAAAATTTAAATTCAAAGCTTAACATCAGAGTAGCATTTATTTTTTCCCTGCAATTTTTTGTGCATGGAGGTTGCTAATTCACACTGCTGTGCATTTCTTTTGATAGCAGAAAGGCTCATTCATGCCACTGTCTTGAATTTAAATTTAGATTGCTTATATGTGTTCATATTTTCAATTTATATTATTACATCCACTCCTGCTCTATTCTTTGTTCATTAGGGACCTCTGAACACCAGCTCGAGGAAGTTCTGTTAAATGAATCGCATGCCCTTTGCAAGAGCTCTTTGAATGACATGTGTAATTATCAACAATTAACAAGATGCTAATTATACCTTCAAATTATAATCCTACTGAGCAAAATAAAAATCCTTTATGGAAGAAAAAATTGTTAAAGGCACAACACTATATTAAACCAAATGACAAAAAGTTTGGCAACTTCTAACGGTATAAATCAAACAAACTGCTGAACACATCACACAGCTTGCCAGAATGGCTCTCTGCCAATTAGCTTTTCACTGCATATTCAATAAGTTGGGGGGGGAGGGGGTAGGAAAGTGAGGGAGGAAGAGGATTTAACTGGCGTGTCACTGCTCAATCAATAAATAAAAGTCAGAAAAGCTGTAACCATTTAAACTTTGTAGTGTGTTGTCTTTCAGTCACATCAAATTCACTGAAAAGAAAGATTTGTCTAAAAGGTTTAAAGTTACAGTAGCTTTAATATATTCTACATTTGCAAGATAAACAAAAAGTAAAAGCCCCCTTGGCAATGTAATAACTTGGACACAATTTCATAAATGCTCACCATTGTACAACTCTGATTTTTTTTCAGTAATTTGCACTGACAGTTTTGAATCTTTATCCACACATGAAGATGGAAAACTTTGTAAAATTAGAGCATCTGGAATTAAAACTCTACGTTGTCATACACTGTCAGTTTTTATATGTTTTTTTTGTTTTGTTTTGTTTTTTTTTTTTTACTCCTGCTACAATGTAGCCTAAGTATGCCATTGTTTAATGCATGAGATTTAAAAATCATCAAGAACAAGCTTAGTTCTGGTATCAGATTAAAGTATTCACAATTCTGGAATTTTGTTGACATAAAAAATAAGAAAAATTGTCCCAATCTGTTGAAAACCTGAAAAAATCCAATGATTTTCTCTAACAGGAAGGAGTGCACTAACAGAGAGTAAAGCAGAGCTTTGAAATACTATTTATGTTATTTAAAATGCTTGAGTTTTGTACCATTGGTATGGTAAAAGATGTGATGTAACTCAGAAAGAAATACTATACAGAAAATTCTCCCCATAAGGTGCCACTATCAATGGTCTACACTACAAGTCTGTGTTCCTTGTAATTTGGGGCATTAAATACTAGGAAAAGAATATGTTCTTCTGCTGTTTTTATTATTGTTAGTTCTGCTGAAAATATGCAGTGAGGCATAGTTTTGTTTTTTGTGGGCGGGTTTAAACCCCCCTCATAATTTTTTTCTTTTTTTCTTTTGTTCCTTTCAGTTGACAAATCCCAAAAAGGTTTATAAACCTTACCAAGAATAGTTTGCAATCACTCGCTTAGTTATATTAGGTGTGCTGGTTGGCCAAAGTAGTGGTTGGGATACATGCCATGTGGCTTCTGGAACTGTTTTCAGGTCATGAAGAGTGATCTGCAAATGCTCTAAGTCAACCCTTCACAAGCATTTGACAGGATGGAATTCACACATGGCTGATTTGCCAACCTCCACAAAAGGCTCATTAATAAGCTAATTTGTTTCCAGTGAGTACCTGAAACAGATGAAGTCCTGAAATTCAGAAATCCTTGGAAGTTGTTAGTTGTATTCTTCATTTTATGAAGAGGAATTTCCGTTGGAGCCCCTCCTTTTTTTATTTACTTCAGAAGTTGCTTCCTTTTCTACTGTGCAAAAGGATGTATTAAAACTTTTGTGTCTTAAGAGAAAGTGGAAACTACATAGAAATTACTTTAGAAGACTAATGTCATCAGTATAGCAATGGGAAATCAGATGACAGCATTTGTCATATACCATCTGTACTTAACTTCTCATAACCTATCTTATCTAAACATGGAAAGGGAAAACATTGTTTAATTTAGGACTGATACTTCAACCCTTTAATAGTCATTAATTACTTGCTTGTCTAAGAGAACATAGAGAAAAGCAGACTCATAATTAATCTAGATTTAACTTTCCAAGAAAAGACACATCCTGACTTGACAGGGTTGTACAAAGCACAGTGAAAAGTGTCCTATTCCCTGCAATTTTCTACTGGAGCCTGAAGAAGCTGATGATAGACAACTGGCAACTAATCTTTTCTATACCACCCCACATAGTAACTTCTGCTTTTCTGAGACACATTTAATTTTCTGGACTCTTTAGATCAGTATATACACCAACATAATTTTCCAAAACACATTAAACTTTATGCATTTGTTGCTTTCTCTCTCTCTCTCTCTCTCCCTCTCTCTCTCTCTCTCTCTCTCATTTTAGGTGATTCGACTACTCTGATGTGGTATGCCCGGACCAATAAGGAAAGGTAAAATAATTTCCAGTCTGAGAAACCTGAGTAATTCCCCCTTCCTCCCCCGCATTTTATTTTTTTTTATTCTTTTTCTCCAAATCCCATAATCTGCTTGTATTCTGGTAAGAAAATAGGAGTACCCTAATTTGTTGATTTACAGAAATCTGCCAATCTGCCTCTAGGCATTTTAGAAAGAGCAAATCAAGGTAAGTGTGGCATTAAGTAGTAACAGCATCCTCTCTACAGAGCAGGATATGTGTAACCATTGAGCTGGAAGTTCCCATTTCCTCAGTCTTAGTAGAAATAGAGTGATTTTGCCTTCTAAGTAGAAAGGTAAGTGTAGGAAGATTTTGAGCTCTTTTTACAAAATACAGATACTTTCCAGAAAGGGAAAACATAAAATTTTAAATATTTTTTCCCAAGAAGGAAGAGGAGAAACATGAAAGTAAAAAGTATAAATTAAAGTTTAACTCTATCAACAGAAAAAATAACAAACCTGAAGTTTAAAACAGTTGTTCAACTACTATACTGTTTATTCATAAATTGTAAATGCAGAAAAAGGAAATGTAGATCTTCCTCCCCCCCCCCCAAAAAAAAAAAAAAAATGATGTATGAACACAAAAATCCCTCAAAATTTGAAATATTTAAATTACTACAAAATAACAAGAAAGAAGAACGAAAACATAGATAAACATAAAATAATAATTGAACAAGGCATATGTCAAATTAAAATATTAGGCAGCAAAAATAAGAAAATGTATTAGAGATCGTTCTGCTAAGCAACGACAAAAACAAAAACCACAACACTTTGGCAAAGTCCATCTGCTAACAGAAGTAAAAAATATAATACCAGTAAAATTCAGAGAAATAATATAAGTAGTAGTATGAATTGACACAGTACTAGTTATACTATATAAAACCACAGGCCGCAACGCAGCAAAGAACTTTAAACATGTGCTCTGCAGTTTCCCGTGATGATGTGTAGTAAGTTGAACACATTTTCCTCCCTAACTTCTTGTTTTAATAGTAAGTTCTACTTTTAAGTTACTAAGGGCTTTTCTCACAGATTTGGTGCTGGGTCACGTTATGGACATCTGCCTTTTCTAAGATTCTTGTAAATGTGTGATAAGCACCTAAGTGAAGGATCAATAAGGAAATTTATCAATGTTACTTTATTTTCAGGAATAGATGCACCAAGGAAGCTCCCCTTCTAGGTCAGGATAGCATTATATAGGGAAGACAGAATGAGTTTAGGGACTTTTATTGAGGTGTCTATCTGAACAACAAAGGAATAAATATGTCAGTTTTTGAGCTGGAAAGGGCCTGGGGGTCTGATCCAGCAGCATGCTGTCACAGCAAACATCCTCCTGGGCTGTGCTTTGAACAGCACTGTCTGCAGGCTGAGGGAGTTGATCCCCTCTCCTAGGGGGACATGGTGAGACATCTGAGGTGCTGTGTCCAGTCATGGACTTCCCAGTACAAGAGAGATGTGGAGATATCAGAGACAGCCCAGCAAAAGACCACTAAGGAACTGAAGCATCTCTCCTATGAAGAAATATTGAGAGAGCTGGGATGGTTCAGTCTGAAGAAGAGAAATTTCATGGGGGAATCTTCTGCATAAATACTTAATGGAATGATGGTGATGAGTATAAAAGAAGGAGACAGACTATTCTCAGTGACACCCAGTGATGAGATGAGGCAACAGGCACAAATCGAAGTACAGGAAATTTGATTTAAACTTTTATATATGATTACGTTTTTTTTTTTACTCTAAGGATGGTCAAACACTGGAAGACAGTTGCCCGGAGACACTGTGGAGTCTCTGTCCTTGGAGGTATTCAAAATGTGACCAGACAGAATTCTGAGCAACCTGCTCTAGGTGACCTTGCCTGAGGGGAAAGACTGAACTAGAAAGTCTCCAGAGGCACATACTCACATAAGCTGTGCTGATATTCTGTGACTGTGAGACGAAAATGAGAGAGATTTAAAGAGTACAGAGTCCTATTAGGTCAGGTTGTCTTTTCACGTGTGTGTGTAGGCATGTTCATGTAAAGGGTAATCAACTGTAAAGGACTTTCACAAATTTCTTGCTTTTGTGGAGTCCACTTACACAGCTGCTAGTTAAGAGGTTTTAGAAATTGTTTCCTCCATTTTTCATATGTATGAATGAGTAGATATCTTCATGTAGTGGGTTGGGTAGATCAAATCTCTTCTTAGATATTGTAATCACAAAGCTACTCTAAAAGTTAATAGCGTGTCATTGTTAATCTCAACAAATAAAAAGGGGGGGTGGGGTGGACACATAATCAGCAAGAGAAAAAAAAAATATATATCTATGAAAGAAAACATAGCCTTACATGAGGAATCCAATAGTACAGATGAGTAATAAAGAGTATCATGCTTCTCTTTTCGGCTCACTGTAACCTTAACAGCCAGTTAGAAAAAGGCTGGAGGAAGGGTGAGTTTGTGATACTTCAAAGCCCTTGCAAATGGCTAATTCACCTACCAAACTCATCAAGACAGAAAGCTGTAACCTCTTTAAAACCAGCTTTCAGGCACTATGTGAAAACAATGAAACCTTTATTAATGAAAAAGTGATATAGACATAACTTAAGATAATAAATAAATTCTAATCCTGTAACTTTAGAAGCCATAAATTTAACCCCTTCTCCCCACTGCCCATATGTATCTTTGAAGCAGTTCTTTCACCATACCATATTACCTGCCCATTGAACCTCTTTCATTAGAATGATAGGGGCAAGGGCATTTTTTCATCTTTGTTTTCAGAGTGGTCTTGAGGATCTAGGTGTTGCCAGCTGGCAAGTCTACCCAAATTTGTCTGATGACTAATGTGAAATTGCTTGCTAAGCCAGACTTACTGTAGATCACTCCATTCTCCTCTATCAAATATCTAACCGAATATTTCTGTATTTTATCTGTTCTGTCTCTCACAATAAAACTGAAATATTTGTGGCCATTTTTGATTTTATATTTTATTATTTTATATTATTTTAATTTATATCTGCTTGGATCTTTACTTGTCTGTGGAAACTCAATGTTACTTCCTTCCCCTCAATGTCTTACAAGCAAACCTTGTTTCTTCCTATTTAACAGTGGCTCCTGAGGTTACGTGCTAGGATCATAGGTTAACAGCTTATGCAAAGAGGAATGTCTGGCATCATGCTGCCATTTTCAGCAGACACTTTTTTCTTCTCTGTTTAGATCTGGAGTTTGGGGAATGTTTGGGTGGAAATTGTTCCAGCTCCTCCCTGAAATCCTACAGCAGGATTAAATACATACTTCTCTTAGGCTTATTTCTGTAAACACTTTATGCATCTGTTTAACAGTTGTGAGTAGTTCCACTAAACCCATAAAATTATTCACAGGAGTAAAGTCAAATGACAGAGGATCAGGGTGTGATTTAGAAGAGTGTATACAATGGTTGCTTCCCCCTATAGATCCCCCTATAATCTACTGGGGTAGGTGTTGTTTTATGCTTCTTAGTGTGTTTGGAAACTGTTTTTTTCTCTTCTGCCATTGTACTCCTGTTAATTCCTTAATTAATGTCAATCCCTTAATTATGACTGTGGAGACAGGTGCTAAATTAAATGCAGAATTCTTTTTTACATAGAGTTATACTAAATAGTTTGCAAAACCAACTATTTAAACCAAGATGAACTCAGTAACTAATTGTTTTATTTAGGAAAGTAACTGGAAAATTTAAAATAGAAAGAGAAAGTTTCTAATCTCCAGTTCCTAATTCTCCAGTTTTGAATGGATATTTTGCCTTCAGAAAAAGGAATGGTACAGTGAAAAAGAGACAGACTTCTTAGTCATATGAACTTCTGAAGGGACTGCTGTGTAAGCTACTGCTATCTGAACCAGAAAAATGTGTTGACCACAAAGGAATCAGCTATCAATTATCTCCATATGTAAGCACCACATGTAACATTCCTCTGTCTCAGTGTCTTTTTGTCATCCTTTGAAAACAGTATTTAAACTGTTTATTAATTTCCATATACATATGCATGCAAACAGGCATTTTTTGCTTTTATATGCATCACACTAGCCAGACCTGTTTAGATTTTGTTCAGCAATGTCATCTTCATCACAGAGCATTCACTATGATGTATTCATCAGTGCGTATCATTCTTGCATGATATTCAGGTAACACAGAGCCAAGAAAAAGCATGAAAAGAAATTCCACTTTTAACTTCAGGTCAACTGGCATAAGGGAGGAAGAGAAATTCTGAATCTGCTAGTACATGAAGAGCTGAATTCTCTGAAATAGTATAGAAAAATTGGGAAAATAGTAGCACAAAGTCTTGCAAAAATAACAAAGTAGAAAAGAATACATTGAAAATGAAAAATCAGAGAAATAGCATAAGTAAGGTTAATATATGTGTCAGAATACGAGCAATATTATATAGCACCAAAGCTACTAGCATCAGTCTAATTTCTGAAATGTCCAGGGTGATCAAGGAAGCTTAATATAGCAGAATACTGGGGAAAAAAAATAGAAGCAAGCTGTTAAATAAACTTTGTAATGTACATATACATTCACAGTCTCATCTGTTCTACTTAAAAACATCCTTTCATCTCTAACTTAAAACACCTATGGTGTTCCTCAGATTTCACAAAATGCTATTCAAAGGCACCCACTTTGAAGTTTGCCCTCACCAAGTGAAGACAGCTAATAACTTAGCCACCAGAAAGATAAACATGAGGTCAGAACAAAGACTGTACATTTTTTTGAAGATCTGAATATGAGGCTTGCACAAGGTTGTATGCTAAAATTAAAGGGCTTTTATTATCAAGCTGAAGGCACTGAAAATAGCTATGGGTACAGTAATGTTTGGGTGGTAAGATGTGTAAACTGAGGTTGGTTAATGCTGGCTCCACTAGTGGTTTCCTTGATTTGAAATGGTTGTGCTGATGGGAAGTGCACTTGAGCAACCTAACTGTAAATGCAGAGTTTTGGAGGTTTGGGGATTTCCTTTGGTTATTTTACTTCTTTTAAGTTTAAAGAAAGTATTTCTGATCTCTCAACATTTAAGTTCCAGCTTACCACAGTCTTCCTCTATGCTTACTGCCTTCCTTCTCCTTCTACTCGAAGTTATTTCCCTTTCCACTCTGCTTTTATCAGTTTCCTTTCCTCATTGACTGCTCTTCAGATATCATCCTTCCCTATCAACCACACTGTATCTTTCTCAGTAGAACTTCTATCCACTAAAAATATAAAAAAAATCTCCATTCCTCCTCTGTATAGACTGCAATATCAAGATTTATGAGTAGAATTGGAACATTAAAGAGCCATGGACAGGGAGAGAAAGAAGCCTGGAAAGGGGAGGAACAGTAGGGAAAGTAGAAGATAGTAATGGTTGCAGACCTTAGCCCGAAGAGCTTTCTTCTGCGTGCAAGATACTACTACTATATTCCAGTTCTAATAAATAAATAAATAAAATAAAAAATATGTATGAATGTATATATTTGTAAGAAATTTAAAAAAATAAACAAAATATATTCTTTAACACTTTATTTCACTACAGCTCCATCCATGACATCCATCCAGCTAGGATGAAGAAATCTCAGGGAGTCTATTATTAGAATTTTGACCACAAACCACTCCTTCAAACCTTCAAAAAGAGCTGATAATTGTCTTATCAAAGTAATTTTTCAGCTATACTTTATTGCACTTATTTCAATTACAGTCAGGCCTAGAAACCTCAGCCTGCCAAGAATTAATACTCAAATGTTGTTTACATTGTTAAAATGTCTCTTTTTGTATTGCCTCAATAAACAGAACAATAAATGGCTTACTGGAGGTTGTCATGGACTGCCAAGTCAATACAAATGTAGGATATTTTAAGGTTGTTTTTACCTGATATCACCTTTGGTAGAAGAGAGCTGTCTTTCTACTATTTTTGAGTGAGCTTTATACTATAATCCTAAATACTTAAAAAAAATATACTACTGGAAGTTATCTGTCAGCTTAAGTTGCATCATCTATCACTGTTCAGAATAACTTTGATTCTTAATGAAATATCTTCAAAAAGCTTATTCACATTTTTTCAAACATATATGGAAAAGCCATTATTGGATTTTAGAAACTTAGCCAGTTTTTGCTGGGTCAAGAAATTCTAGAAAGGAGGTTGATGCTAAGAACACAACCAATGGCTATGTTGAACAGTGCCAGCATGTACCTCCATAATTACATCTATTTTTTAAATCAAAATCCCTGTCAATCTTTGGATGTTCTCCTGCTGTGATCATAAAACATAGAAAATAAGTAAGTATTTAAAGTGTTTTTTCTTGAAGTGCAAAACAGGACTAAAATAAACCTTATTTAAAGCCAAATGCTACCAACCTCACCGAATGTGAAGTGTGTAAACCTAATACATATTTTCTTTGCTTTAGCATGGAAATATTTACAGAAATAGGTCAATATGATAAAAACATCCTGTGAGCCTTCCAGAGAAGCAGTCCATCACCAAACATAAAATAAAGAAAGACAAGGTACATCTTTTTGTGCAATTTTTGACACAATCCATTTATAAAGTGGAGATTTCTGTTTGAATTTTAGGCATAAATATTACAGTTGTCCTGACCGTTTTTCTTCTTCTTCTTCTTCTTCTTATTGTTGTCATTGTTGTTGTTTTGCTTTGTATGAGGAGAATGTGTATTAGACTCAGTGCTTTCGCAATACCCATGATTAAAGATCTATATACGTACAGAGAAAAGGAATGCTAGAATTATTTCTGTTGAAGACCTTAGGGATCTTGACTGGACAGAACATTTGCATTTCAAGCCAAACACACCCAAGCACAGGTCAAGTTAGATGTAATTTGAATTCCAAAAGGCATAAAACAGCCTGTTCAGCAATAAGTGGAGAAAAAAGAAAAAAAAAAAAAAAAAAGGAAAAGTGTCTAATGTAATCCTATATTGTTATTAAATACACTCCCCTCACCCAGTGCTTAAGCACTGTTTAGATTGTGACATGAACTGACAAAAGCCAGAAAATTCAACATTACACTGACACCTCATCCCTTCCTCATGGCTTTGTGAAGAGAGGGGGAAACAGATATCACAGCATGCCCTGAAGACAGTATCAGACTTAGTTTTGAATTTCTTGGCTTGCATCACAAGCTTAATGTTACTTAAACATAAGTTTCCTTAGAGTTTAACTTGAGGGAAAGAAGACATTAAGAAGCAAACATGCTTATATTGCCTCTGAGACCAGAATAATTTTTACAACTGTTTTTGCAGATAAAATGATAGTTAAGTGATTTTAAAAGAATGCTTATTTTTTTTTCTGGTGTATATATTTATACTGTAGTAAGTTCTTTCTTATAAAAATATTTTTATGGCCACTTACTGTCTATCAGGTAAATAGATATTTTGGTACGTGTTCAAATTTTCTATGTTTGCATAGTTTATATATTAATTTATAATGTATATATATAACTAATTAATATCAGGTTCCTGCAGACCTCATATAATCCATTTATGCAAATCTTCATTAGTTCTTAACTTCATAGGCCTTCTTGGCTACAACCTATTGTACTGATCCACCAGTCACACATGCATATTAAACTACTGAAAGGATGTGTAATAAGGATTCTCAAGAAATGTAAAAATAAAACAACTTGTTCATCCCCATTCTGTTCTTCAAACAGTGTTGTGTCCCATCCGTCTGTCTGTCCCGCCTGCCCCCCCCCACGGCCTACACATGCTATTCTAAGCTATAAATTAAATGTTTATAACAAGCATGAACTTTATTTAGTTATATGGGCAAAAAAACATATTTCAAATTTTATTATTTTAACACCTCCCAAGTTTTAAAAAACAAGAAACAAACAAACAAACAATAATAATAATAACAATAAATAATAAAAAAATTACTTCCTCTCCATTTTTAAGTGTCATCTAGAAAGCCATACAGTTTGTAAGCTAAGTACATTGTACAAAAATACAACAGATTACTTCTGTCTTCTTAGCAAAGTGCCTGTGTAGTACTACCATACATCCCTGTAGCATTTTCTTTCTAGTTTTCCAGCAACTCTTTACGAAGGTCTGTATTAGCACATAAAAGACGGGCAGGACAGACAGGGCCTTGAGCAATGACCTCTGCTTTTAGCTTCACCTCCATACACACTTATTCAGGTGCAACTAGCATTCTCCCAGACATGCCCAGGTACCATTTGGGAAACAGTGTGTGCCTGGGACCATTCCCAGTGGGCATTTGGGAGGCAGCCATTTTTTGTCATTCTTTAGAAACAAACATTATTTAACTTGTGGGTGGAAACGCATCCGTGCAATTTGACCTCACAAATAAAGCAGTGCATCCCACTACAATAGTATAGAAATAGCTTAGCCTATATGGGTTCCCTCGATATAATACTCTCTTCCTGACCTCAAACAACCACAGATGAAAGGGAGTTTCCAGGGAAACCTCACTGGTGATTTTTTCCATTATCTCATTACAGTATATATATACACTAGTCTCTCTTTTTATACAAATGTATAGACTCATTGAATAACAGAACCACCACAGGTTGGCCTCAGGTTACAAAGAGACCTTGGTATGTCATCTGGTCCAGTCTTCACTTCAAAGCAAGCCAACTTTGAAGTCACATCATTCTCCTCAGGAGAGATAAGATATTTTCTTTGTTTATGGATTAAAAAATAAACATTTTTATTCAGTTTGAAAATTCCCAAATTTAACTACCAAAGAGTAAACTCTATATGATGAATCCTTTTGCTTTAGGACAGAATAACTACTTCACAAAATCTATATATGTTTGAAATGTTATTTAGGGGAAAAGTTACAAACCACCCAGCAGTGGTCCATTGAAGGGACAGAGGAAAACCTTAGTGCTTGAATTTCCTCAGTGTAATAGATTGCTCTCTCCAAAGAGCACTTTACTTCAGGGTAAAGAAAGATGGTAGAGGTCTCAATCAATCTTTTGTTTATAGTAAGTGGCTCTGGAGTGGGGGAGTGACAATGTCTTTGAGGAGATGACTTGCAATGTGTCCCTCTACCTGGAGAAATACAGGAAGGATGCTTAAAGAGAATGCCTTCCTCCTCCAGGATGGAGAACGCTTAATGGAGTTGTTCTTGACTGATACTGTAGAGGTGCAATTATCTCCCAAATTGTCTAATGCTAATCAAAAGTCCGTCATGACATTGACATAAAATATATAACTGTTTTTTTTTTTTTTTCTCTCATAAAGAAATGCATATTAATATAATACATGTCTATATTTTAATGACAGGTGTGAATTTTGGTTCTAATTCTTTTCTAAGAAAAAATATTTTCCAAACACAAAAGTTTTTGAGTGGAAAGGAGTATTTACCTCATTTTTTTTATCTTTTTTTTTTTTTTTTCTTTTTTTTTTTTTCCTGGATCATCAATAGCAAAGTAATGTGTCACTATAGAAATTTGCACTCCTCTCAAATCTGTCCTTCAGAATTCCTGAGACTTTGACAGAAAAGCATGATGAGAACCTAATGAAACTCATACAAACTCAGTTATACAAAACATCTTAAAATTAGACAGATATTACAAGCATTTAAATCATGTTAAAAATTGAATGATATCAGACTTCTGAAGATGCAAGGTAATGAAGATGCCACCAAATGCAATCACATTCAGAAATACAAATAATGTATTTTTGCTTTTGTAAACTGCCTCCAGCACTCTAACAGTAGAATATTTCACAAGATTTTTCTTTTTATTTCCCAGTTTGTCCCAAGAGAAACAGCTTGATTGGTATGTAGTTTGGGTATCTTCTGCTTCTTGTGAACAACAATTAATTGTTGAGCAATAAGGTTGAAGAAACCAGCTCTTAATTTGAATCAGAAAGGAGTTATTATTTTCAAGTACTTCTAGGTTTCAAAGCTTATGAAAAGACTATGAAAACTTCACAGGCATTACATAAATGTTCCCAATAATTCTGCAAGTGTGTGTATGTGTGTGTATGTAACCATATGTGCAGTCTGAGGCATGAATCAATTTCCCAGAGCCAATAATACTGAAGTAGCCAATTCTGAATACCCCGTATACTTAGGTGCTTGTTATATGTGACTGAAACAACACTGGTGCAATGGGCACCAGTCTGTTTGGTGCAATGGTCCTAGTCTGTTTGCTTTTCAGTGTGATTTTTTGAACTTTCAGAGGCAAAGAAAGAATAAGACAACGAAAGTATAGATGTTAAGGATGAGTATAGAAGTCTGAGGACAATGGCTTTTCATGGCAGAGGACACTAGAAAAGTAGCAAGCCTACCCAGAGTGCTACAGTTTTCCTATAGTTATCACTGCAGTTTAGTTTGGACCAGATACTCTTCATCCAGCTGCTATTTATCCAGCTGCTGATTTGGAAGAAGTCAGCGAGGAAGATAGGAGTGACTATATATTTACAGTAGAAGTAAGTAATGCAAAGTGGCTTCTCCAGAGCCGGCTATCATCATGTTGACATTGGCTAAACACTCAGTGAGGCCAAAATGGGCAATATTTGATAGCCCTTAGGTGTTACACAACAGAAACTGGAACCAGCTGAAATATCTTTGCTGCAGAATCAGTCCAGAATCACTGCTCTTCCTGCCAGTCATGCTTTCCAACAAGGAACAACAGTGGTTAAGGTTCCTGCATATTATGGAAAAATTAATTATAAAAAATGAATATGATCATTATATCAAACTCATGAGGTAGATGCTGGATGAGATGGCTATGTGTTTAATTCATATAGTGCAAAAGTTTTACTTTATAAACTCACTGGGTAAATGCAAAAAATAAATTAAAAAAATCTAATGTAATATTTTAATGATTTAGCAATTTTCTGAATATATCTCATTGGTTTTCTCTATTTACCATAACACCCCATAATTTATGGTCATGTTGGACTATATTTGACAGTTATTTTCAGAGAAACTGCATATTTCCTGACAATTAACAGGCATTTTTCATGCACATCTTGAGAAATAAAGCAACAGAGTCATCCCAACAGCATTTAGGCAACTGAATGTTAAAAACTTAGTCGTGTTGAGGCATACAGTCTTCCTCAACAGCCAGTGAAGATTTTCCTGTTTCAATTTCTAGACTCAGCCAGCCAGACTTGTCATAGTACATTTAAAAACAGAGGCCACAGGATTATTAAACCTAATAAATGATGGAAGAATTAACCTCAAGCTACTAATGAAGCAACTCCCATGAACAATTCTACTGTCTAGAAACATTTCTTTCCCTTCTTTTCTGCAGAAAAGGGAACAGATATAAGGAGAAAGATGACTTTGTACTTCATGATACTTTGAGTTATCCATTTTTACCATGTAAAGTCATTTTCTAGTTTCATGCTCAAAAAGTCTACAAGGTTCTAGGGATTTCAAACAAAATTTCATCTGCCATTTGAACTAATATTTTAAATTAACTTACCCCACACATACTTCCCACACCCCCAAATAGAAGGAAAAAAAAAAAAAAAAAACAACAAAACACAGTTTGTAATTTATAGCTCTGAGAAAAATTGTTTTCCAGCCTCAGAATAAAAAGATAACGCTCATTAGAAACATGGAAAAAATGTAACAGTATCCTAGAATATGATTATGTTCTGCTACCCCTGCTGCTGGCATCCCAGAAAAATCAGGAATGGATGAAGCAAACTCATAGGAGACATATCCTTTCCTTGTTCACCACAAAGTCAGGAAAGGAAGGGAAAAGGATGAGAAGAAAATGATTTGTCTCCTGTCCTTCCGTGAGAATGAGGATCCAATAGATCACATGTAGATTTTCACTAGTTCAGAGAACATCCTTCCCATTTGAGAAAAAGACATTTCTATTAATACTAATTTCATAAATACTATCTAGCAGAGATCTTGGGTATTTGGCAAAGTACCTGAACACTAGCAATAGAGATGCTCATGTTTTCCAAGCAAGGCACTTGCTGCAACTGCTTGCTGCATCAGGCCCACTGTAATATGGAAATTGTCAAAAGTTACTGTTCCTGCTGGCATATTGTTTCAATTTCTCCTTCAAAAATTAAAGAGAGAAACAAGTGGCTCCCTGTTGGATAAGTAACAGATCTACACTGTCAGAAAGACTGTCTCAGACCTCACAGACAGAGCCAGTCTGGGACATCCTGCAAATTTTCCTAGACACTATCCAAAATATATGGTGCCCTGTTTTTCAAATATCACACCATTTATCTGTGCTTTCTGGAAACATTTCAGACAGACACACAACATACCAAGATGATTGCTAGAAAATAGAATATTCTTTCTTCCTATCTAAATGAAAAATGTTGGCAGCTCTTTCTTTGGAGCAAAATTAATGCTCACCAGCACGGCACATGCAGGAAGATCAAGTCATAGCTCAAATTACAAAGTGAGTGCAAACATAACAGGAGTTTAGCATGAGGAGGGAAAGAAGGATGGAGATGATATTTGGCCAATGTTCAGATGGGCCTCATTACCAGAATTAGGCCTGCAATTTTACATGTATATGCAATTTTTCACATTTTTCTGTGCTTCAACTGTCAGGACAATTTTTGAGATTACTTTTGGGAAAGTAACCTACTGAACACAAAGCATAAAATAGAGTACAAAAGGGAAACTAATGTATTCTTAGGCTAACATAATTTATTTTCAAGATTTTGTTCTCATTATTGTATATTAAAAATCAATAACATTGAGGCTGAGAACAATTCAGTAATATGTTGAGAACTCTGCCTAATTAAGGCAGAATCAAACAGGCTTAATTCCAGCAACCAGATACCAAATGCTCAGAATGCTTCATGAAAGTAAGTCTTAGGAAAAGACCCTGTTATTACTAAATCCAGCCACCACACACTTCAGTCTGGGAGGAATTCACAAGCCATCCAGCCCTTGGACAAACCTTGTAATGGAAAAATCCTGTGTGAAAATCATGCAGACACTTTTCCCTTATAAACAGTGTTGTTATTTCTTTGTGAAAGACTTATCACATTGGAACTTTATCTTAATTTATTTCTCACACAAGACAAGAAATAGTTGTGTACTTAAATAAAATAAAATAAAAAAAATAAAAATCAGATTGTTACATTATTTGAAATTGTTATGAACAAGACAGTGACTAAAATTAAAATGGTATGTAAGAGCTTTCACAATGCTAAACTCAGGTGCATAAGTGGGGACCTTGGCATCCTTAAGCCTTTTATACAGTCAATGGCGAAACAGAGCAGTTCACACCAAGCAGTGTTTCAGAACAAGGATTAATTTTAGTGTTCTGAATTACACTCTGGCAAAGATCCTTAGAGAAATTCAGAGAAGGCCATGAAGGGTGAGTAATGCTTTCTGTACTAGGACTAAGTAAGTATGCTAAGGCTTTTCTATGTGGGGGAAAAAAAAAAAAGATAAGGTGCAAATATAGCAAAGGCCTATGAAATCATGAGTGACTTGCAAAGTTGGAATTGGGAAGGAATGTTTATTTGTGTTCTCTGCTTTATGAGCTGGTTGCCATCACATAACAGTTGGTAAATTTGAAATAAAGACAACAATGTGATTCCTTACCCTCTGGCTTGGAAGCCATGAAACTCATTTCCACAGCATGTGAAGATTACACACAGCAAAAAGTAGAGTGGAAAAGCTGATAGAAAATAATGGTTTTTTTCAGCTTGTGAGACTTATCTTTGTCTCAAGATGTCTGTAAATCACAATTTACTGGAGTTTGAAAAATAATTGAGGACAAATAATAAATCTACCTTTGCCCCTTCCCTCGGTTTTTAGGGTTGGACCAGATGACCTCTAGAGTTCCTTTCCAACCTAAGCCAGTCTGTGATTCTGTCCTTCTGTGATTCTATGGTGTCTACGTTTGTCCATTGCTAAAACTGAACAGTAGGCTGAAAGAACCTTTGGTCTAATTCAGCTTTGCTGCCCTGTTCCTACATCTTAGATTAAGTCCTTCTCAAACTCACCTTTTGACATAAAATACAGTGTTAAAGACAGAAAAGTGAGTTTTGAACTACTAATCAGTAAATGCACTCTGCTGCACTTCAATGATGGCAACCTTGGAGACAGATTGGCATTCTGTTAGTGACCCCTTTACTTTTAACAGGGAAATATCTGACACCAGCTTTGTGTTTAGAACAACATACTTTCTTTGCTGAGTCAGCACACACAGGTTGGATAATCTGTTCTGGTGCAAGTGGCAGGGGGAGAATGTTTTTTTTTTTTTTTTTTTTTTTTTTGCCATCAGTCTCAGTCCTGGCAAAAACACAGGTGGGAAGTAGTCAGTCTCTGAAAGTTATTTCTCTTGAGCTTAAAACTGAGATGCCTAGGGAGTAAGGGAGCAATTTATGACTCTCTATATTCCTGTGTGGCTGGAAGCCAGGCTGTGATCTGGACATAAGTTTAATGCTGTCTTTTCTCAGATAAACTCCAAACTCCTGCAGCCAGAATTTGTCTGAAAAAGAATAACAGTAAGATGAAACATTTCACATCTTTAGCTTTAAGCAGAGTTAAATTGACTTTAAATAAGTGGTTTGGGTGTTTGGGTTCTCTTTTCTTTCCCTGGAAAGATAATGACAATACTTTTTTTTTTTTTTTTTTTTTTTTTTTTTGCTTCTGAGGTACTTCATTGATAAAATAATCCATCTCTGTTAGTTACTTTATCTGTAGAAAATAGGACACAGATTTAGGAGAGCCAGCAGGGCTGGGTCACATCTTGAACTCTGTAAGTACTTTGCTATGGCTTTGGTTAGTGAGGAAGCTATTTGTGATTAATGATTTGTGATTATATGTGACTAATATGAACTTAGACACCTATTTTCCCTAAGAACTATAAAGTCCATTTCTCAGTGGTAGCAGTTTCAGCTGCATATTAATAAAAATCTTCCTCCTAACTTTTGGAGAAATGGCAGCAATGATTATTTATTTCCTGTCAACCACAATGTTGTAAGATATTTCATTTTGAAATTTTGGAGTAACAAACTATTCTGAGTTTTAACTTTTGTGTGAAGGCAAATGAACTTTGTAGCCAGAGAAGGAAAAACTTACTAATTCTGACCAGTAAAATTATGGAAAAATTAGGAATCTTGCTAGGGGATATTGTGAAAAAATTAAAATAAAATAAAATAAAATAAAATAAAATAAAATAAAATAAAATAAAATAAAATAAAATAAAATAAAATAAAATAAAATAAAATAAAATAAAATAAAATAAAATGAAACAAAACAAAATAAAATAAATATAGTTGAATGCTTTTAAGAACTTCCAACGTGGTTCTCTCTATAATCATATTTACTTCACAACAACAACAACGAATTAGAGTAAAAGAGACATTTCCAAAGCATTATTCCATTTTAAAATAAATGTCCAATGTGGATGTAATGATCCATCTCAAAACTGCCTTTATCTTCCTATTCACTGTAGGAGAAGCCTAGATTATTGAAACTAGATATATAGTTTTTAGGTAGCTGAAGATAGAGGAGTTCACTTTGATTTTCCTGTTGCATGGTTTAAATTTCAATTTATTTTCAATGTGAATCTTTCTGTTCTCTTGAGCTGACGTCTACTGTTCTCCCCTGTCACAGGGGACGTGTCATCATCATTGTCACAGTCCCTGGAAGGCAATTTTCACCTGTGGCAGATAACATGAAAATCCAGAAGCATATGTTTTAACCCCTATTTAAGTAAAATCTGCAAAATATCTGACATTTCATATGCAGTCCTTGCTAAATTAAGCTGTGTTTCCATCTTGCTTTTTATTGAAGCTTCAAAGAACAATTAGAAAAATGTTGACATCAAGAAACAAGCTGAGAGCAACTAGTGCATGTTTCTCTGTTTGCTGTGTATATGCAATAAGACCCTCTCACTTTATGGTATCGTGAATTAAGAAAACAATATTAATGGTGTCAATAAACACTATAAGTTCTTTCTGAGCCTCAGAATACATATAATAATAATTAAATTCTATAAAGACTTTGGCTTGGCTGAGTTCATTCATTTATGGTGTCGTGTGCTTCATGACACAATTTAAGTATCTTTTTGATTGCAGAAGGTAAAAACAAAAGTAATTCTATGTCCGGAGCTAACCATGAATGAGGTTAACGTATGGCAAGTGATAACTCTAAAGAAAGAACTGGCAGTAGTACCATGTGGGCTTTCTCCTGCTCTATGAGATTCAGTCATTGGAAGCCATAAAAACTGGCTGGTATAACAGAAGTGTTTGTAATTAGAGTTAATGGAGTTAGTTGAGACCACAGGAGGGGGAAAGTAGCTTTGATCCCAGGTGGCCTCATAGCAAGAAGGCTCACAGCAAGGGAGCACTCTGAATTGGAAAATATTAGAGGCATTTGCTGCAAAACCAAGAAGTCACTGCTGGAAAAGACCTAAGAATATAATTTACAAGCAGCACTAATTTAGTTTTCCATCTCTATCTCCTCAGCAACTTTCTCTCTAGTCACAACATTCAAAATAAGGATGAATTTGTTTTAGCCATTTCTTTTTTTTTTTTTTTTTTTAAGGTAAAAATGCTATTTGTTTCTAATTATTCCTTGAAGTTTATATTGTCTTACACAGGAAAGAAAAAGGTAGAATTAAAACAGATCTACAAAATCATTCCTGAAGGGGAAGAAACATCATATTAATTATTATTAATAAAGTAACAGTATTGTTTCATAATAGTTAAAATATTTGATTTTGTGGCTTTTGAGGTTTTCTCTTGTCACTGTTACTGGAAGGACACTTTTGGAAAGCCTGTGTAATAACTACCTTACTTAACAAATTTATTAAGATTTCATCTCACTTATAAATAATATTTAGAGTCTCTCTGTGGTGTGATTATTCTTTCATGACAGACTTTTGGAACATCACCTAAGAGATTTAAAATTACTCATTACTTAAAGACATTTGTGATTTACAACAATAAACTAAGCAATCATCTCAGTTCAAGCAGATGGAAATTACATTTGCAGGATGCATTTTATTTTTCATAGAAAATGATCTCCAACTATGTTAACACTTATTTTTGCTTTCATCTTCCCATAATCAATGAAAGAATTTAAAAGTCTATTGCAGTTTATTTGTTTTTAAAAAAAAAAAAAAAAGAGAGAGAGAGAGAGAGAGAGAGAAATCATAAGAAAGAAGAAATTAAGGAAAAAATGAAAAATTAAGGAAAAAAGTGTCTGGGGACTTCTGCACTTCTGCTTTTAACTGAGTACTAATGTTGCAATGCGAAACTGCTGAGACGGAGCCACATACTATATTGCAAATAGTAAAATCTATCAAGACAATCCATTTGTAAGTTCTAGCAGTTTGCTGACATCATTACTTGAGTAATAAACAAAGGAGTTGAGGAGCATATCAAAAGAAAGTTATGTAGTGCTATTTCAGAATCATAGATTTTCGAAATTGGAAGGTGACTTTTAATCAGATATAGAGATATACGGGAGAGGACAGTAGTTGTGATCTGATCACACATTTCTGCACAAAAAGTCATGATCCTGGGCTTTGAGGAGCTTTCAGATGGGAACATGTTAAGGAAAGCATCCACAATATCTTGCAGATGAGACAAAAACTTGCGTAAGGATTTTAGGAGAGCAAGACTGATGATTTACAAGGGAGGAGAACAAACTTAGATCCAAAGTACTTTATACCCAAGTCATATACCCATGTATATGTCTTGGGTATAAAGTACTTTGGATCTAAGTTTGCAGATGAACCCATATGTACGGATGCTTCATGTGAAGGAACAACCTGAGGCTACACACTAACCAGGAACAGATAATGATAGGGATGTCACTGGCACCTTTGAAAGCAATTTTGCAGCACAGATAATGGAAAACTGGGGAGTCACTTGGCTCCGTCAGCCACAAGTGAAGGGCACATGGTCTGTGAAGATACGGCAGAAAATATACGTGCTTCATGAAGAAAGAGCATGAAGAAAGAGTTTAATACATTTAGCAGAATCAGAGGTTCATTATTTAGTTTTAACCAACAATATTGTTCAAAATTCTATTAACCAGCCAGAGCTCCAGAGAGTAATAAAAGTAATCTTTTTCTGGGACCAGTTCAAGCAGAGTTTGAGCCTTGGAGGTGCCTGGTAGTTAAAGGGTGGATTACTCATAACCAAATAAAATGTTTGCTTTGGGAGGTGGACTGAAGGCAAAGGGAGTCTCAGTGCAATTAAATATAACATCTCGAAGAAGCTTGTATACATATATATATACATATATATATATATATATATATTTACATAGACTATTGTCATTCTGTTCTCATGCTGATTACCTCAATATCCTGCATTAGGAATACTCATTTAAGTATAAATATTTCAGCTTTATATTGAGTGTCAAAAAGGCACAAAGAAAAAGACAGCAAACAGGCTGACTTCATATCTCTGTTAAATGCTCTAAGATCTCCTCTGACATTACACCACTGCTGTCACACACATACAAAGAGATTTATGTGTCCATCCAGTCCTTTGACTGAATTTATTAAAGATGGTATTTCCGGCTTAGTGAAAGTGACTGCCAGCTCTGTCCATTCCCACACTTGAGCAGCATTTGGCAAAGATAAAAAGGAATTTATCAGTAAACTATATATTTTTTAATGTTTTTCTGTGCACCTTTCACTCCCCCCACCCATTATTTTTTTACCAAATATCAACATTCTCTATGGAAAACAGTCACTTCCTTTCCGTCTGATTAAAATCAGCAGTGAAGGAAAGCGGGGGAGAGGGGGGAGGGAGTAAAGTAAGAACCACCCAGTGCACCGAGGGAAACCTGAGAATGATCAATTAATCTTCTGTTTTCAATCTGTGAGCTCTGCTGTCTTGAGCCCCATAGTCTTTTGTTTGTACAAATAAAATAAACAAATTAGACCTGATTGAGTGTACTGGGAAAAAAAAAAAAAAAGAGGGGGGGAGGGGGAATTTTCAGTAGAAAGTTTAGTAATTACAAGAAATCCTTGCAGCCATTAGATAAATTCCTGGGAAATATGAGATTCTCCAAACATTTTCTTGTACCCAGTGTTCTGATTCTATCACGTCCTATGCACTATGGCTTTGATTACAAATGAATCAAGGCTCATCTTTTTCTTGGGCCATGGCAAGTGCATTCCCAGCATTTAAAAAGGGAGTTTTTTACATGCCAAGATCATCTGTGATTTAGTGGCTCATGGGCTCATCTGGATTTAATTTTTGAGTCTGGCACCAAGTCCCTAATTGATTTGGTCAGTTCATTCCATTTCTCAGTTCTGAAGCTCCTCATCTGTAAAACTTGAGGGATGATAAACATGCCAGAAGCCCTGTCAGTAACTTACTGGAGCCTCTGTGAAAACAGCAGGGACATAAAACATGGTCTGAGAGAGTAATGGTGTTACCTTGTGGGATCTTGCTAAAGTCCCACCTCTTGCACTTCAAGTCCCAGAATTTCATGAGGAAGGTAAAACATGCAGGCTCTGACACACTGAAGTAGAAACATTTTGCAGTTGCTTCCTGCTCCTGATTTGAGTTCACTGTACAGAAAAAGTGTATTCCACCATGTCACCACCTACATGTGATCTTTCCTCACATAGTGCACCTGGTTTCAGGTAATTACTTTCTACTGGGTGTTAATGCATATTTGTGGTGTTTGGATTTGAATGGAGATGACAATCATAATGAAACATATAATTGTTATTTTCCTTGTATTTTAAAAAGTTTTCATAGGTGACTATAAACTGGACTGTAATTTCAAATAAATGTAATTATTCAATCTGATTTAATGTGCACTGCAAGTGGAGAAAAAGGAAAAGAAAAAGCAGAAGCAAGTGCTGAGCTGCTCCTCTGCCTTGCTCTTAAACAACTGCAACAACAAATTCCTCCTGAGAAGGCCCTCTTCTACTTACTTGCTTTCCAGTGATGTACCACATGCAACCTTTCCTGAAACACCCCCAGGGATGGTGACTCCACCACTTCCCATTCCAATGGGAGCAACCAATTCCAATGCCTGACCACTCTTTCTGAGAAGAAATTTCTCCTAATTTACAACCTGAACTTGAACCTGAACTTGAGGCCATTCCTTCTTGTCCTAAAATAAATTGGGAAATTTTGCTCCTTGGAGATAGTCAAAAGCCATCTGGGCATGGTCCTAGAAAACTTGTCTTAGTTCATCCTGTTTGAGCAGGGGGGTTGGACCAGATGACCTCCAGAGGTCCTTTCTAACCTCAACCATTTTGTAATTCTGTAAAAATCACAAAGTAGAGAAAATGTCTTGAAGTGGAAGAGAAAAGATGCTAACTTTCATTATATTTCGTTATTTTTATTTATTTATTTATTTATTTATTTTAGTATTTAGTATTTTACATAATTAGTACAAGAGCACATGGAACATTGTCCCACTGGCTTGGAGAAATAGAAGATAATAATGGCAACATTATGAGGAAAAAATCAGCAACACAGGTATCAAAAAAGTAGAAAATGGTATGAGCTTACAGATAGTATAACCTACAGAGGACTGTTCTGGTGTCTCTGATAGAAACAAAACATCCTAATTTCTCTCATCCATGAAACAGTGTTTATGCCTGAGTAACATTTCCTGTGATCACACTTTCAAGTATAAATATTATTTTGTATGCTGATAGCGGGCAGAAGGAAAAATTCCTTTTATACTGGAAGATAAGAAAATAAGCAAACATAACTCTTCTAATCATTCTTTTTTTTTCTTTACATGTGCATTTTTTCTTTACATGTGCAGTTTATTTTTCTTTCAATTAAAAACAGCAAAAAATGTTCCATGGGATGGGGAACACCTCTTTCAAACCTTGACTTGCCAATATTTTAGTGGTCACTGGGTAATTTTAAGAATTTTTAGGAATTGACCCTTTTTGGACTTTCAGCTTGTATAAAAGGAAGTGCATTTATAATTTATCCACTTAGCAAGGAAATTACTGTTTTCTAGCATGACATGAGAAAAATATATATTTCTTTACTTGAAGAACATTTAAAAAGTCACGTGTCCCAGTCTATTCTGGTGGCTTCTTTCATGTGTGAAAACATCCAAAGGCTGTAACTGAGTATTCTTCATGGAGTAGTTGTACAACCTCAAGAAAATAATGTGTTTTAAACACACTAGAAAGTTGGAAAGATCATTGCTAAATATGCATTCTTTAGGAATTTAGAAAAGAAATGTATGTTAAAATCTTATTTCAATTTATCTGAAATATGACCTTTTTTTTTTTTTTTTTAATTTTATTTTATTTTTAGTGGTCAGTATTCCTTCTCATTACCCTTTTCTTACTTCAAGGAAGTAAGACTGAATGTACCTCTCTCTGATTAAGACTGACTAATCCCTCTCTCCCCTTATAACCCAACACACATTCACAATACAATCAATTCAGTGAAAAGCCTTGAACTTTTTTTTCTTTCTTTTTTTTTTTTAAATAAATAAAATAATAAATAAAAAACAACAAAGGAAGGAAGAAAAAGCAAAGCAAAACATTAAATTTTCTTATTGAATTTAAACATTAAATTCTCTCTTTGTATCATTAGGAAGTAAATCCCGTCTCAGCATTGGCCAGGATGCCCTAATTTTTGGTATATAATTCTGGTAGTGACAGTCTACACAAGCTCGCTTCCATGTGCAAAAATAAACCCCGTTTTTTATACAGCTTGGTGAACTTCATTAGAAGGGCACTGGGGAGAATAAACTAGTAAGCTCAAACTTTACAGCAACCCAGACCCATTCAGAGCTCTGCTAGGTCAACTAGAAGTCTTTTGATATCAGAGAGCATGTGTCCGTAGAGAAATTGTACATTAAATTAAAAAGAGATGGAGAGGGAGGGTGAAAATAATTGCTCTGGAAAAATGTCTTCTTGTTTTACATGTATGATATTTTCATGTGACTCTTCAGAGTGAGAAGACAGCAGCTAGACTTGTGCTCATTGTTTTGGTCAGCCTAGACTCTTGCACTGAGAAATTGCGGGAACTAACTTTCAGGGAACTGTAAACATCATAATTTCATTAATTGCTTTAATATGTGTTTCTTTTACATGTCTGAAAGCAAATGCAATTGAAAGTTGAGGTTTCTGTGGCATTCCTGAAAACAAATCTGAATAACACTGTGGACCAAACCTTATAGAATATATTTTGGAGAAGAAGCAGTTATACAAAACAATAATTATTTTAGACTGATTTCTGAAAATATGTGACAAATGATTATTACAATTATACATTGAAACAAATTGTAGTGTTTATTGGAAGGATATTACACCATTTAAAATATACACTATAAAAGTTCTGACATTGTGAAGAGAGTTAGTAGAGATAAAATCATGGGGTCCTGTAGAATTTTAAACACTCCTACAAGAGGTGATTTAAAAACTACGTAGGAACAGGTTTCCCACTGACTTTCAGCTATGTGTCACGTGTGTGATTTATCAAAATCTAACAAGGACAGGAGTACACAACCAGGAGTTACCAAAGTTTGTTGTGCCTAGAAAATATATATGGTCATTAAGGATATTTCATGTTTTATGCTTTATCTGCTTTATGGAAACATTTTTTACTTGCTGTGTCACTCATTCTCTCTGCTGTTTTCTTGGATTCTGTGAGCCTGGCTCTCTGTGCTTTTTCACAGACAGAAAACAATTAAGGAAAACATCTTTCTTTTCTGATCTGTCCTCAAGTGAGAATTGTGGGTTACTGAGTAGATACATGCTTCAGAAACAAAGCAGAAGATTGCCTAACAACAGCACGCTTTCTTTAGAAAAATCTCCTGTGCTTCCTATTTGTCTGCATCTGAAATGTTGCAAAATAAGTCCTTTTTCTGATTCCATGTTATTTCTGCTTTCTAACTATCATATCTTGGTAAACTCCTCAAAGAGGAAAATGCACACTTTAGAAAAGTATATTAACCCATGAAATTACCTTTATTATTTACAAAAAGAAGCTTCTGTACGGGGTATTAAATGCAACTGAGTAAATATTCAAGCAATACTTGAGATATTAATAGAAAAGAAGAAGTGTCACTGACTTGAAACTCAGCAGGCATGCAAATAAATTGTAACACTTTGAGACAGGAGAGGTTACAGAAGAAATCCTTATGAACAGGGAATGTCTTGTTTGTGTAGTTGAATATCACTTTTACTGGGATTCTTAAGTGCTTCAGCAACATCAGGAAGAATATAAAAAGAATAACAAGAAGTATAATGTGGGCATACTAAAGCTGACAGTACCATGCAACATTATTCAGCACTGTTCATTCTCCTTTCAAATGGCAGTTCTTAGTAAATAGGAATGTAAGTGCCTTCTTTGTACTAAAATTAGGAGAAATAAACCCTGCAAATAACTGAGAATAAGAATGTTATTATACTATGGGATTTTTAAGCCATTAAATCATGAAAACACATTGTTATTAAATAAAAGGGAGTAGCTTAACAGCGGAGACTGCTATTTGCCACTCAAGGAATGTGCCTCCATACAGCAGGAAGTGTGAGGCAGCCCCCAGCCCCAGCCCCTCCCCAGGCTGGGAGCAGGCATACAGCCAACAGCTCAAGAGTCTTGCTGCCTTAAATCAGCAGCACATGCGCAGTGTGACTGAAGAGCTTCAGTAACCATGTGCATGCATAAAGGGTTAACTCTGCAAGCTCTTTGCATTGGGTCTCCCTGCTCAAATGACGTGCAAGCTCTGTGCCCATGTGTATGTCCTGTCAAGGCCAATAGATTCTTGAATACAGCCCTAGTGAAGGGTTGAAAATTTAGCCTGTTTTAATAAGAGTAGCAAAACAAGTAAAAAGCTGTGCTTGTCATCTGGGGAGCAGTTCTTAATTCTACTTTTTTTTTGGTACTGCTGTTAAGAGGTAGCCATCCTACCTGCCCTTGCTGCTGCTTCTTCATTCTAGGCAAAACAACCCTTCTGCCTTCCTGGTGTCAACAGCTGAATCATTTTCATGGGTTAAACCTACATGAACACACACACACACACACAAAAAAGGGGGGGGGGATCATTTTCTGCTGATTTAGCTTTGTGAATCAGCTCACTGTGTGGTCAGGTGGAACCAGAGCTAAAAGAAAAATGGGCGTGCAGCCAGGAGCCTTGGTTTGGAGCTGGACTGCTGTTTTGGTGATACAACCTGTCAGTTCAAAAGTAACGTGAAACATCTCTTTGGCCCTAATGGAGCTACTTGGTAAATTGGGCAGCATTATGACGCAAGGAGGCAGAGTCTGACTTTCAGAAACAAAAAGATTCAACTTTGAGAAAATTTGCAATACTTGCTATCGGACACTGAAGAAGAAATACAAACTTCTGTGGTTTTAACTTTTTCCAGAAGTATAGTTGACTGAGTTGTTTCAGTGTCAAGTGTTTTTGTAGAAGAACAGAGTACCACCCAATATTGCTAAGGCAGATTTAGTATGGTCTTTCTTCCATTAATTGATGCCATTGCTTGGAAAACAGCAGATATATGAAGCTCATAAATGTTAGAAAAAGATAGAAAAAATGACAACAACAAATCATATAAATCTTGCAGCATTCTTGCAGCATTTTTTTATTTCAGCAATCATAGAGTAATACCAATGAAGTCTTGATATTCTGTATTTATATATGAAGAGAATCATTGCTCACAGCACCAATGAAATGTTATTGTGCTTAGTCTGGACTGGTTAGCTTGATTTTTGCACCTTCCATGCTTTAAGGAAGCTGCTACTAGCCCATTGAAGGGATTTAGTTAATCAGAAGGTAGCTTGCTCTGCATTGGTGAAAAAACAGGTAAGATACCTCTAATGCACATCAATGCAAAAACAGACTCTTGTACAGCACTGGTCCAAATATTAATATACATGTATTTTATCTGGAAATGTGACTGGCAATAAAGCAAATTACACTTCTAAAAAAGGCTGAAAGGAGACAACGAATGTCTTTATTTTGGAGCAGGAATCTGACAGAAGTGTAGGATGTAGATGCACTACCTTTTAAGATTTATTTCTGATACTATATATTAAGAAAAACATTTAGGACAGGAAATCATCTTGTCCCAGATTCTGTGCTTTGATACAATTATTAAAAAACAAGGATCTGGGAGCTTCCACAGTTGACAATTCAAAATCTGGGTCTGCAGTCAGCTTTTAATTTTGATTATTTAAATTAAAGGCATCTTGTTAAAGAAAGTTTGAAACAGGTCAATATGAACCAAACCCTTCAATCTGTGCTTGAATTCAAGTTTGTAACCTATTCATACTCAGGATAAACTTTTGTCCTTTTGTCCCCCTTTTCCCATATTTATCAGTAAAATTAAGTCACTTGGTTTCTGCAACAGAGGGTTTATTCATAGTTCTCTATTTTGTTCCTACAGCACATATTAATTCAAGGCAGTATCCCACCTGTATACTAGACTGACCTGGGAGTGATTATAGTTTCCAGGTTTGGGGAAAATGAGGGGCACTCAACCTAATATCACAGAATCACAGAATCACAGAATTTCTAGGTTGGAAGAGACCTCAAGATCATCGAGTCCAACCTCTAACCTAACACTAATATAAGTAAACCCACAACAGACTTTAATCTTTTCTTTATTTTTTAGTGAAAATTAATGCATAACCCCAAAGGAGAACATTTCTTAAGTCTGGATTTGTGCCACTAGTCAAGAATACCTTCCAAAAGCTATTGTATTTTTGGTATAATCAAAAGTAATACTCTCATGAAGTTACTGAATACAATTGTATTCTGTAGGGCCATGGTGGAATGAAAAAACAACACACAAAAAAACACAGTTTTACCTGAATTTAAACACTGACAAACAGTACATCACAACTAATCTATCCTGTACTTCACTCACAACTTCTCCTTTGTGCCTCATCACAGCACATGCCTCATTTGTATTTCCATCCACCTCACTGAGAAAGGCATGCCTCACAGGTTGAGAAGCAACACTATAAAATGAGCTCTTTACATACACTTAGGTTGACTGTTTCCAATCTCCTTGGCAATATCGGAGTTCTCTGGTTTAAATTAATTTCCCTGGTTACATATAGTATCTTTCAATTAAATGTTTTAACTTTTTGGACTGAGAGTAAAACAACCTATATCCCCATTCCAAATGTGTGGGTGGTGCAGGAAAAAAAATCTCGATTTTCACTGGGACATGCTTTGCCTTGCTCCAGACTCCTTCCTAATCGTCTTGTGAATGATTGATCTATACATACAGTTGTGGTCTGTTCACTAAGCACAGACATATTAGAAGCTGGCATAGTGAGGAGATACAGTAACCTGAATGAGTGGTCTAAAGTTGGACTGAGCAAGATGTTTCTACTTCCTTACTTCTGGAATAGCCTTCTTCTGTAAGGAAACACGTTGTGTGCATTGATAACACTGCAAAACTGAGCTGAATTTAAATCTCAAAAAAAAAATAAAAATGTTGATGGAGCAGTATAAAAAGAAAATTTTATCTTTTTAGCGAAACAGAGCTATTGCCACCTCATAGTCCATATAAGCAGAAAGTATGTTCCTCCTTATGTGAGAAACACTGAAGTCAATTTCTTGTTCTGAAATGCTTTGTGGTGAATCTATCTCCAGATATTGGCTATGGAGGCAGCCTAGGAAAATGGCATCAATCTTTTCAAAGTTGCCTTGAATCAAGATTGGGATATGTCATATTTGGTTACTTTGTAGTCTCTTCTGGGCATGTAGGGGTGTGCTCTCTTCCTGTGCTGTGCTGTATGCATGCTGGGTGAACTAGGAAAAAAGGCAAAGAGCTAGCTCCTTTAAAAATAAAATTAGAAGAAGTTCAGTACTGGTTGCCTTTTATAAAGGAGTGGAAATTCTAGTAGGAGCATTCTATAAGCCAGTCTCTACTCCAGGACATTTAATGTATTTCATATTAAAAAGCCCTTGGGAAGCCTCACCTTGGCTTTAGTGGAGCTGGAAGCTGAGCTTTTTCCTTCTTCCAAGCAAATTCCTCCAATTACTAAACTAGGGTGTCCTGCTTGTACTTGTGCTCTTTATTCCTGCCCTACTTACTTCAGAATTATTTTCTGCTCAGGTTATGGACTTGAAAATATCTTCATATTTTGGTATCAAGCCAGAATACTCCAGTAGCTTGGATACTCTCTGGGAATATTCAAGATGTGAACTCACAAATGCAGAGAGAATTTAACCTAGATTTTCAAATACATGGGAGAGGGAACTGACTAGTAGATTATTATGTGAATGTAGGAAGAAGTGGAGCTATGTAGTGGACTATATAGTTCTTTTGCTGTGCTTGTTTAAAAAGAAAGTGCCTTCACAACATTTGCTTAGAATCCTGTCCGTAGAGGTCCACATTAAATGTACACTGACAGTATTTTCTGACTCTGTGGAAGGGCAGGTTCCAACGACTGCCTGAAGAATGACTCTGCTTTGTCAGTAAATGCAAACAGTAATTCAACAACAACAAAAAGTGTAGTTCTGCTAGGACTGGATTAGATTAAAACCATAATGATTTTTTGGAAGGCACCCTTGGTTAATGCATTTTGGAAGGCCAAAACAAAGTGATAATTATCTAGAGACTTCCAATTCTCACTAATTTACTTAAACCATAAACATTCCTCCTTAACACTCATAATGAATTGTTCTAAATTACAGAGGTCATTTAAGATTTTAAATCAGCAGTGATCAAGAAAAAAAATTAAAAAGAGAGAAAAAAAAAAGAAAAAACACAACACAAATCAAATAAATGGAACACAACCAATCTATTACTTAATCAATCTATACATCTAGGATTTGTAGCAAAATATTCATAAATATTTGTGTAACTTAGCTTATGCATTATTCAAAATATATTGGTCAGGAATTTGACTAGGAAAAAGAAAACACAATAAAAAATCAACAACAAAAAAAAAGAAAGCTAGAAATAAATAAAGGTGAGTGATGGACAAAATATTACTAGCCTATTAACAGCAGTGAATTAAAAACAAACAAACAAACAAAAACCACAAAACAAAACAAAACAAAAAAAAAACATTACTCTTGTTAGGAATGAAAAATATCTACATATGGACAATTTTGGACTTGGATAAGTCTCACTGGAATACAGTGTCTCTTAGAGCTAAGGTTACCGTATGTATATACTTCTCGACACATTTTTTTACATACAAAGAAAATGGGAAGAAAAGTAGGATTGTATCATGCCTAGATAAACAGTACATAACATATGTGCTGGAACTCATATTTCCTGGACATGTCAGATCCCTTGAATAATGAAGATATACACAGCATATGCAAATGTTACAGAAATAAGGCAGCCGTATTGTGAAAGATTCAATTAAGATTCAACATGATATGAAGGTACATTCTTGCCACATTTGTCCCTTGTTTCTGAAAGCAAGGGACAGGCAAGTAGCTTGTAAAAGAAGCAGTAACATTGGCTGAGGCTCTACTGACTCCTTCTCTTTTCTGTGTAAGACCTAAGAGATATTGAAGAACAAATGGGATGTCACTCTTCATTTTAATCAGCTCCCCACCATCTTTGAACATTCACACTTCATTTTTCCTATTTAAAGACAAAAATCTGGAACCCCAGAAATAGGTAGGAATGGCCTGAAGAGATAGGACGTGCATGCATGTACACACACACATGCATGCATGCACATACTTTTTTTTTTGAAAGGGGGATCCCAATGACGCACAAAAAGTATATTATGAAATATTTTGGTCAAGATGTGGTAAGGTGTACTTCTACAAAAAATAAATAAATAACATAAATAAATAAAATGGGGCATTTCATTCAGGTAGAGAAATCACATCTACCCTAGCAAAGTCCTTCCTTAGCCTTCCTAAGAGCCCAAGAAAGAATGGACAGTGCTTACTTAAGGGTCACAACCAGATCATCAGGAGCCCACTGTTCTTGCAAATACTAGACACATTAAAAGGATGACTTTCTCTGAAAATGTAAGTAGGCAAATAAGCACTTCAGATGGGCTTCATCATACACAAATTCTACACTTGTAGTGCAGAATCTCTAGATGGTCAGAAACTTGGCCTAGAATCTCTTGACCCCACAGAAGCACTTGTGAAATGGTGAGCACCACATCTGTTTGGCCTATTCTTGAAGCCCAACTGTACGTCTGTTGGAAAAAGAGATGTAATTCAGGGAAGCCACATCTCCTAAGAACTGTGAACAAGATACCACACAGTTGGTAACAATAAGAATCAAAGAAAATTTATGCCTGCATGTGGCAAAAGAAAGGAGTTATGGTAAATTCAATATGTAAGAAGCAAATCACATTCAGAAAAGGAAGCAAGACTTTGAAAGAATCACATGCACCCTTCCCCTTCCCCCCCCAAAAAAAAAAAAAAAAAAAAGCGCTAAATTGCTAAGGTGGCTGCTCAGAATCTAGTCACAAATTAATACTGAGGTGAGTAGAGCAAGTCTGACTCATTTTTTGTCAGGTAGGGACAGGACATGATAGTGGTCCCTTAGATACTGTTAAAGCCAAGAAGTCTTCAACTCAGAGTAGACATATGCTCATGGTATGAATGTGCATATGGACAGTTTCTCAAAAGAAACCAAATCATTTGTTAGCTGACAAGATCCCTGATACATCCAGTCTGGCGTCTTGCCTCTGGCAATAAATCAGGCTCAGTGTTTCAGAAACAGTCTCTAAAATCCTACAGTGTATCTGCCCATTAGTGTAACGTGAAATACAAGTAAGCAACAGGGAAATTTCTTCATGATATTTTTGTCAGTCATGCATTCTGGATCATTAGTTTTTCATTGCCCTTATCATAGTACGAATAACCATTAATGTTGTTACTGGCAATAAAATTAGTCCACACTTAAAATAAAAAAAAATCAAGTTATTGCAGTTAATTCTAACCAAATGGTGCCTGCAGTGCAATATCTCTATTTATTCTATTTTTATTTCATATTAAAAAGTAATACAATTCTATATCATAAAAAATGGCAGGTAGGAAAATTTGCCTTTATCTTATGTTTTAGGGTCAATGTTTTAGGATCTCAAACATTATGTGCAATAGATGCACAGACAAAAGGAAACATTTCATTGAACATCACTTCTCTTCACCTCTATTCTGATGCAGGCTAAAAAATGGGTAGGTCCTCTTTTTATAACTTTCATAATTACAATATGTTAATCATTTTGAGATAAAATTTTAAGCTTTTGCTTTGCATTTTTTTGTTTTGTTTTGTTTTTGTTTTCATTGCCAGAGCTACCAAAAAGCAGAAAGTATGGGGAAGGTAACAAGATCCAAGGCCAAAATAAAGAATGAAATTGCTCTGAAAGGTTCTGTTTGTAATCCCCCCCCCCCAAAAAAAAAAAAAAAAAAAACAACAAAAAAAAAACCAACACTGTAAAATTATAAATTACCTGTAAATATGATATACAACAATTGCCTATAATGGGTGAGTTCCCGTTTTGTAGTTACTGACAAAAAGTGCTAATTCGTCTTCCCACATCTGATACAAAAGCCAAACATTAGGACTTTAGTCTTTCCAATTTAGCTACCTTTCCAGTGGCTAATTTTACATATATATATATATATATATATATACACATTTATTTATTTATTAACTACTGTACCAACATACTAGATATATAATATTCATATCATAGACACAGTAATACACACAACTAACGCAGTGAATACACCCAAAGTGTTTTCAGTGCCTTCATTAACTCTTTGGACTACTTAAAAGATATTGTCTTATGGAATGCACTGTGTATTTATTTTTGCAGTTATGTAAAAGGGCAAAGAGCAATTGTCTAATCAAACCAACAAGTCAGGTTTTCAAAAAATTGAAAACCTGAAAAATATCACATGAACCTATGGTAAGATTTCATTTTTGTTTCTTAGCCCTTTTATCTGTCCTTCTCCTAAGCAGTGTAGGATGGTTTTCAGTGAAACAGAAAGATATTTCAAAACCAGCACTTGTAATACTGCAGATTGAAATGAAGGGTGTTGGCATTTCTAAAATAAAACTGTTTTCTAACCTGTCATGAAAAGTGTCAATATTGTTAATGTCTTTTCCTTTTCTTCTACTGCTAAATTTAATTGCTAATTTATCATTCAAATATTATTCACAACCAAAATTTCATTTTCAAATCATTGTTGTTGATGTTGTTTTGTTGTTGTTCAGCCAAAAAAAAAAAAATATCTGCAGGTAAAATCCCATGCTAGAGTAGGGTCTGATTTTTTTTTTTTTTTATCTGCAAACAAAACATGAATTCTTTTACAACAAAAGTCAAATGGTGTGCATTGTTTGCTTTAATCAAATTACCCACCACCTGAAAAGAGAACATTAATAGAGTATTGGAATTTGTGTGAGTGAATTTGAGGAAAATGATGTTACTGTGTCTGGTAAAATGAACACAAGTATTTAATAGTATTTTATCAGTATGCTGTCAGATCAATCAAATCTGCACTTCGCATTTTCCAGACTCATCTCATTTTGCCATCTCTTGTAAAGAAATTCTTTTATGCCTTTAGCCATATTTATAGCCCTTGTTTGGTACACCTCTCTCAGCAATATTATTTGTCAGTAAGGTGGCAGAAGGATGTGACAGGTTATGGTATTAATAAGAAACGCAAAAACAAGGACTTTTAAAAAGCCAAATTGCCTTTACCCACATCTTTTAGCTAAAGTGATTTGGGAGAAGGATATAAACCCACTCTTCGCACATATTTTGCAATTCCAGAGTAATTAGAAAACCCCGTATAGTTGGTAATATTTGATTATCATCCACATATTCACTCTCCAGTTTTGATAGGTAGGTTGAAATAAGGTCCTTTGTTCAGCATAACCAGCTTGTGGCAATTGATTCTGTGGACTCCAGTGTCCTCAATCCATCCATCAGCCATGATTTTCATGCTCTGTTTTTCAATTCTTTTGCAGCAACAGGTATGACCTAATTATGGCAGGATATGAGGGGATATGAAGTTTGCCAGCAAACTTCTGGAAGGATAAAAGGTGATAGAAAGGACAGGGGAAAGTAAAAAAACCATTGTGTTGGTTTAATACTCAAGAGTAATCAGAACCCGTTGTTCAAATACAACATTAGGGTGAGGCACTTGAGATTCTTAACAAATGTACTGGAAAAGAAGATCTTTTTCAGAATAAAAGCATGACATCAGACATTTTTCATGCTAGGCTTATTTTTCACTGAAGATTAAAAAAAAAAATAAAGAAAGGAAAAGAAAGGAAAGGAAAAGGGAAAAGAAGACAGAAATCGAGGGAGAGAGAGAGGGAAAAAGGGAAGGGAAAATGGGAAAGGGAAAAAATCCTGGAAGGTTTAGCCAGAGACTTTGGATATTATAGGATCTGGAGAACTCAAAACAAGTTGTGCTGATCTAGATTCTTTAATCTGTCAATGCCACCATCAGTGACTGCAGTACTCTCTCTGTTCTCAGTGCAGTGGACTATGATATCTTATTTCATACATCACTTCATATTCTGAAATGTATAATCATACATCATACATCCAGCAAATTGCCATGCACAGCACTGAACGAGCGATCTGATCTCAGATTGTAAGATTGCCCAGCAAGGTAAGTAAATATAACAGCTTGTGAAACATTAGGTAGTCTCAATTCATTGTGCTGCTTTAGACTGGGAAAAAAAGGTTTACAATATACTACTCTTCTGTTCTGGTCTCTGAACAGTGTGCTCAGTGGTCCCCAAAGTTCAGTGAAGCAGTGGTGCTTGTGCTGATTTCATTTGATTTCTTCTGCAAGATTACCTTAGCACATCTGGTAAAAATTAAGTAAACAGATTAGTTACGGTTCTGTTTTCAGTTAATTTCTTGAAGCCCCTGCCCTCTCTTGTCTGTTGCAGAGGAAAGACATACATTTCTGATAGGCATAGAGGTTCTCATTACTGGCTCTAGTTAGGGATTGCACAGCCAATGTCAAGTCTGATTAGATTTCAAGAACTCCAGATCATAATTTGTGACAATTGCAATATGTGCTGGTGATGCACCTCAGCTGAAAGCACTGCTTGTCCAATAAGGAGAGGCCCTCTAATCCACAGAAATATGTCACACACTTGCAGTTTTAACTAAACTGTAATCAGCTGAACCCAACTACATTTCATCTGTATTATGCTATGTAAAATTATTTGATGGTCTATAAAGCAGGCAAAGGGTATCTTAAAATGCTCAGGCATGAACATTTCCCTGCGTTTTAAATCTTTATGTCTTTTTTCCCCCTTAATACAAGATGACTGATAGTTGCAGAAGAATTTCTTTAGGAGAGGTGATAAAAACACAAACACACTCTTTTCATTTACATATTGTAGCTGGCAGGTTGTGCTAGGTAGGAATGACCATGCATCGCTATCACCGTGTTTAATAGATGGCAGAAACAGTGAAGCAGGGAATACCTGTGGCCAGGACTGCCACCTGCATAATGCTGAAAAGAGCCATTTCACTCTTGCTAGGCTGTGGTAAAGTTTACCTCACTTAAGGACAGGACACCACTGCTGCTTGGCAATTGAGGAAAATGAATATCAACAGTGGGAAGACAAGCTTTGAACATCTCATCTGTCAGAAATTCAGGTGATTTTGAACAAAGGTACAACACAGATGATCAGTAAAAATATTACCTTGAGCAAGGTATCTTCCTTTGCTGGAGTCCTTAATATTGGCACTCCAGAATGCCACAAGGCGTACTTTTTGCCCCTGAAAACTTATAGGTTTCACTTAAATCCAGTATCCTCATGTCTAGGGACTTCACTTTCTGTTTATGACATTCAACTGCTATGCTATATTAATTCAATTTTCCTAGGGTACTGTTCTCAAGGAAATGAATACCAAGCATAAAGACGTATTAGATCTCAGTTGCTTTCATGAATCCTTGTTTTCACTCAATCAAGAAAACTTCATTTACAATTTCAGCCACAAACTGTCTGTAACCAAAGCAGCAATGTCCTGTCTGAGTTTGCACAGAGCCTGAAATCAGAGCTGAGTGCTGCTCACCTCAAGCAGATACCCCTCGTGGTGTTGGGTGCACCTTCAGAGCAAGAAACATATATCTAGAACAGAAGAAAATTAATAATCTAATCATCTTCATTCAAAAAAAAAAAAAAAAACAAAACCAAAACAAACAAACAAACAAACACAAATAAACAAACAAACAGAAAGCCAAGCCTGGAATGCTAAATATTAAGGCCAAGGAGGGTGCAGCTGGCAGGTTTTGAAGCTGTGCCTTCAATTCCAAAGTGTTGGCAATCAAAAGCATAAATTGAGATGACTGAGAGTTGTTAGGAAAGGGCCAAATTCCCTCCAGGAAGAAATCATAGCACCTTCTAGGTCTGCAGTGTTGCCTGTCTGTCACAGTAGAGAATAAGGCACATGGTCTTTGCTGAGAGCGAATCAAGAAAGGAGCAAAGGTAAGACTTCTGGGACCCTGTATAAAAATCACAGCTCTTCAGAGTTTACCTAGAAAAACACTACAATGACAAGTACAGCTATTTGTCAACCTGTGTATATAAAGCAAACAGGGTACCTTTAGGGCACTGATTTTTCACCTATAATTTCCTGTTTGAACCCTCAGATACTTGTATGTATAATTTATATAGTGATGGAACAAATCTACAAATGTATATGCATGACTAAACCAATGTTGACAAAAAAAAATAAAAAAAAAAGCAAATGCAAATGGTGCTTAGAGTCTTAGTGTTTTTTTTTTTGTTTGTTTGTTTGTTTTTTTTTTTGTTTGTTTTTGTTTTTTTCTTTTCTTTCTTCTTTTTCTATGGAATAATGAGTTGCACTCCAGAGCATCATATCAACGCATATTGAAAAAGCACTAACGAATTGCACATTAAGATAATAATAATAATGACTAGCTCCTGGTTCCTTTAGATGGCTAATCTTTTCTCTGATTTTAAAAAATACTCTGATTCAAAAGTAGATCTGTTTAGAACCTCAGTGTTCCGACAGAGGTGAATGCAGCTATTTAATTAATTATTATTATTATTATTTTTAACGAAGAGCAATGATTTCATACCTTTTGTGTTACAGCTGACTTCAGTTCTCTTAAAACTTACCATATAATTTAATAGTTATTGGCTGGAAGGCATCCTACCTACAGATATCAGAAACATTTTGAAACTGAACTACTTTGCAGCTGCAAACTCTGGACCATGAATAAGCTTCTGGTGAAGGCATGATCTTAATTACAAGAACTTTTCTGGACTTTCTGCTTCTGTCTGATCATTTCTGTTCTTGTGCCAAAGCTGATTGTGATATTGCCATCTGAAGGTCATATGGCTGTGTCTGAGTTAAATAAACAGCACATTTTCTGCCTTAACATAAACATCTCATCCCCACCAAGATGAATGTTGTAGTGTCTGTGCTGTGTGTGCTGGGGTTCAGCTGATTCGCCTGCAGTTCCAGGGCGGGAAATGAGAGCAAGGAGAGAGAAAGTAACATAATCATTTATTCACCTCCTTTTTTTTTTTTTTTTTCTGTTTGTTTTTTTGTTTTTTGGTCTCAAAATAAATAGTGACAGTTGACCTTTCTCTGAGACAATTTCTCTAAGACAATTTCTCTGAGACAATTTCTTCTGCCTTCCCCTTAAGGGAACTAAAACCATTCCTCACAACATGCTTTGACTGTCTTTTCCATAGATAAAAAGACAACCATAAAAGTAATGAAGCTTTCATGTTAGGCCATGGAGTAGTAAACCCAAAAGTTTAGTAAATTAGCATTATTTTATTTTATTTTATTTTATTTTATTTTATTTTATTTTATTTTATTTATTTATTTATGTATTTCTTCTTGTGTCAAGGGAGAGTTTATAAGCCTTTAACAGGAGGGAGCATGGACATCTCTGGGGGAAATGGCTTGTCTGCTCTGAACCCATGCAAAGGCATAGAGAAGGAGCATCCCTTCTGGCTGCGGTGTTCATCATTCATCTCTGTATGCACAAAGGGCTCACCTTATCACACTGTGCATGGCTCTGACAAGCAGCAATGTATCCAGCTCATGCGATAAGGATGGGCTCTGTCTGCAGAATTGTTTTGGGTATAATACTAGGCTCCCATATAGTGCCTTAGATGGCATGTACAGGGCATAATCTATATCTGATTGTACAGTGATGTTTGTTCTTCTTGGACCCTTTCCAGCTGCAATTTACATCAGATGTCAAAAAAAGAGGGAGAGTTGTAGCCATTTGCAGGCAACTAACTGCTCAGCTGTATCACAGACTATATCTTGTTGAAAAGCAGGGAAAATCACAGTGTTAGACTGTACCAATTCAGTCTGTTGACAGCTGAGGAAAGGGCTCTTCCATTTTACAAAGAGGCTGCTAATTAAAGCAAAGCAGTTGGAGAGTGAAGGGAAGATGTATTTGGAGTGCTGCTGTACTGGAGAGATTGTGATTTGAAAAATACAAACTGTCTAGAAACAAAAAATCACACCCTAGAAAACTGAACTCTTAGTAACACAAAAACAAACAAACAAAAAACAGCTTTGGTGGATGAGACTTAGAATCTTTTCTAAGATAAAATAGATAAGATTATAACATAATCCTGCCAGCCCTGTTCCCTGTTCTCTGTACTGGTTCAGCCTGTTGGATGGCGTCCCATGTCTCTCACCTTGCAGTTCTCAGCACCTGGTATTGTGCGGGAATCTGAAATCTGATGTACTGACCACTGACTCACAAATGTACAATGTTGCTTCGTTTGTGTTTGTTGCTTTGCTTCACAAGCCCTTGATGTAAATCCAGTTATTCCACAGTCACAGAGAAGAAAATAAAATTAATGCAAGAGACAGATTACTGTCAGTATGAGCTGAAGTTGCTGGAAATCAAGCCCTGCATTTACTGGGTATAGGTAATAACAAATCATGGTGTATTGCTGTGTTTTTGTCCATGGGGACAAGTGTGTGGCATCTGTAATTCCAATTCAGTGCAGGTCCACCAGAGAAGTTTTTGACCATTTGTGTACATATCATCAAAGAATGATATTCCCTAAGTCTGTCTGTGGAATCTGTGGAAACTATTTTAATCACCCTATCAAGTTAATACTACCGGCAATTCATTTAAAGAAAGGAAATACCATGTACAAAATATATTGGGTGAAGTTTTTTGGTTTATGTTTTTCAGGAAGTAAATTCTGGCCTTTAAAGTTTGTGACATCAAGATGGAATGATTCTCCTTCATGACAGCACACATGTGTTCTTAAAATCATCACAAAAGCCTGACTTTTATATTTACAATTTCCTGAGAACTCGTTGTTCAGTAGTGAAATCTCTGCAGATAACCTTAAAGTGAATACAACTTAATGTTACTTTAAGGCTTATCAGATAGTCATTTAAGGAACTTTCTGCTTCTCATCATGCACAACTTCCACTCATGGAATGGAATATGCTTCACAACAGGGCTTTGGAATTTTTAAAAGAAAGATAAAACAAGCAAACTACAGCAACAACAAATCCCTACATTTCTTCCTTAATGAATTATTGACCATAAATCAAAAACTGGTATTCCACTGTCTCCATAGCAGCTAGCTAACCTTATGGACTATTTTTATTTTGGGTTCTGCCCCCTTGAGATGCTGGGGTTTTCAAGGAATGTGAAGCTTTACCATATACTATAGAACCTGAGTAGTTGATGGCTTTCAGAAAGGACTTTGTAATTTGAAATATTGAGCCCAGAAAAGAAGCTGTATTGAAGAGCTGAAGAAAATTTGGCACATCCGGTTTCTTATGTACTGAGTTTCATTTGAAGGTTGGAGTTAACTTTGTTTTGGTGAACTTTGTTAGCTAACTCATTTTATAATTTCAGCATATTACTGCAGAATACTGCAGAATATGGGATCACAAATATAAATATATTAATTACTTGGTAAGCATACACATTAGCTTTCTTCTTTGGATTGGCATCCTCCCCAGACCACCAATAAAAACTTCAGACAGGTTAAGAAATAGTGACATTTTTGCTTCTTTTGAAGAGATATGGTTTCTAACTGTGGATATAGAATCCTGTTATCCTACTGTCTTCTTGGAAAACTCTTACCAAGATGGGAATACAGATTCAGATGCTTCTTGAAAAATATGACAGCTGCCATAAAACAAGACAGCATGATCTATCATGACAGTAAGGTAAGATAATAACTGTCTCTCCCTGAGGGGCATATCGTTTCTTCATACTTGTTCACAATGATCAATCCTTATGGTTTAAATAAGAAGATTTTTAAAGTAAGGTATCTTTTAACATAAATTTACAGACATTTTTCTGGAATGAATAGCAAGTTTGTTATTAACCATTTTATTCCTGTACAGGATGTCACACGTGTTCCAACATTTTTTAAACAATTTTTCATTCCTCTTGCCTACACAAGTGAAAGATTAGAATGTTACCCCCATTATAAGAAATGATCAAGAAAGTAGACAGTTCATAGACAGTTCTTTGGTGACATATAGGTCTCTCACCCCTCCTCCCCCCCGACAGACACACACTCTTAGTTGCAATAGGAATGAAATGCCAAAATAGATGGCCGAATAGGAATGAAATGAAACAGGAAAAGCCATGGAAAGGCAGAACAGGTTTTGCTATGCTATTACAAACCACTGGAGAGCAAGTTAAACCCCTTTCCATCTATTCATCTACCTGTAGAACGCAAATCTTGCCAATCCAACTGCATAAAGCTAATCAGTTCTGAAACTAGGCAGTAAAATATTTCAAGCTTCAAATATATTCATGAGATTATGATCAGGGAGGGCATCTATTCTGCATAAGCCCCTTTCTCCTATCTATTTATGCTCCATTAACATCCTATGCTCTTCCCATCCAAAACCCTTTCATTTTCCTGAAAATGTCAAGCCTGGGACAAATCCATTAAAATTTAAAAAAAAAAAAAAAAAAATCTTAATTGGGAATTTAATCATTTTTATGCTTGTTGATGGAAATATTGAAATTTCACTCTAGAGTAAAGGCCTGAATTTTGGCAAGTATAACATTTTTGTCTGCTAGCACTGACAAGGCTGAACTTGGCAGTCTTGCAGAACTCAAACTTAACACGTGAGCATATTCTGGCATGTGTGGAGGTGAGAGACTGAATCCTTGCAGGCTAAATTTCCTGTTTGAACTTTGAGAAGACGAAGGGAAGGGAAGGGAAGGGAAGGGAAGGGAAGGGAAGGGAAGGGAAGGGAAGGGAAGGGAAGGGAAGGGAAGGGAAGGGAAGGGAAGGGAAGGGAAGGGAAGGGAAGGGAAGGGAAGGGAAGGGAAGGGAAGGGAAGGGAAGGGAAGGGAAGGGAAGGGAAGGGAAGGGAAGGGAAGGGAAGGGAAGGGAAGGGCTCATTCATATTTGTACCACCTAGCAGTTTTCCCAGCACCCATTCAGTGCTACTTTGGCCTTGTGACAGTGTGGACAATCAAAGGACTAAGATCCTGAAATGAAACAGAAAGTACCAAAATGACAATGACAATACTGCCAGCATTATCTAAACATGCCTACTGCTGCTGAAGCAGCTTCTGCTGGTTGGTCATCCAATACTAATGTGATTGAGAAAGAGATAATCTGGGTTTGAGGGCTTCCAGAATTGTTAGGGGAGGCTGCATACATGTACTTGAGGCAGATGGGAAGGAAGATGACCTGGCAGGCTACCATGTTACAGATGCCACCCAGCACACCAGGTTTTGGCTGCTTGTGTAGCTGGTTCTGCTAACTAGCTACTCTTCTTCCCTCTTATACAAAGCCAAAACTATGTTGTAGCTTATACCTTCTGCACGTTAACAAGTAAAATATGCCAAGGAACGCACTTTCTCAGAGGGTTGCACTGTAATTTTGTCGTCGAAAGCATGGAGATAGAAAAAAATATCTATACCAGAGTGATGTTAATCAAAAATGCATGTGATGTTTCCAAATATCCTGTTCCCTTGTTCTTATTTGTTGTATCTCACCAATTACAACTTTTTTTTTTTTTTCTACCTTTTCCCCAGAGTTTTGTTCACTAAAGGATAAAGTGAAACGTTTTTAAGAAAAGGAGGACTTAAGAAATCTGCTGCTGGAGGCAGCAGAATATTCTGTCTCTGGAAGTGGCAATAGGAGCTGCTACTGGGGACAGCATGGGAGCCTGTTTGCTTCCTGGAGTCTGCTGCCTTACACTCCCTCAACATCCTCATTTGCTGTCAAGGATCCTTGCCTCACCCTTTTAACATCCATGCTAGAAGGCATCATTTTGAACCTGATAGTTCTGTCTTCTCCTCTCAGCCTCCTGTGGCAAGCCTGACCCTCCTGAAGTTCACTGCCTGTAGTGGAAAGTACTCTTCTTCTCTCATCTTCCTTGTGTTGTGGGAGCTCTTACCATATTTTGTAATGTGTGGCTTGTCCACCACTGTCCTTTTACTCTGCAGTTTTGAAACATTTATCATAGTCTTCCTCATCTGTCCCTTATAGAAATCTGAAAAGCCCCAGCTTAGCATTGGAGGAAAAAAAAAAAGACCAACAGAAAGAAAACCCCCAAACCCCAAACACAACCCAAGGTCGTTAACAAAATACAGAAATGATTTTTTTTTTTTTATTCCTAAGTGGCACTTATCTCACAATGGTCTAACAAAAGTGCAATTTTCCTTGATTTCATATAACAACTGCTAGTTTTCTTTTGTTGAAAAGAAAAAATATTATTTTCACTAAGATAATTAACTAAATAGTTATATCTGTAATTCATCAGCAGTTTTAATATCTTCCACAAATATACAGTATCTCTTGGAGCATTCTTTTCATTTCATCATAGAAAGTTAATAGTGTCATGTTACGTTAGAAAAAATATGGTACAATTACTGACAAAGATTTCACAAGAGAGGATGATAATAATACTACCTGGGGGAAATTTCTGTTTCTCTAAGCACAGAGACGTAAGACAATAAAATTGATGTGATATGCATTGGAATAAAATAAAAGTCTTTACATTAGAGTCTGATCCTCATTTTTTTTTTTATTTATTATTTTTTTTTTAAGATGGAAGTATGCTTTGGGGAAAAGCTGGATAAGATACTGGATGTGGCCAAAATGTGTGTAGAAAGAAAAAGGCTTCTAATCAGCTACAGATTTTCTTATTCATTCCCCAAAGCTGTATGGGGAATTATAGATTGAACATGTTGCATCTCTGTAGTTTCACAAAGAAGAATCTTTCCCCGTAGTCCATGTGTAGCTCTCCAACATAGATATATATGAGTTATGTATGGGAAGGGTGGAAATAAATATGCTTTTGCAGCTCTTAACAAATGTTAGGGGGAGAATTACCATTTGGACTGCTTCATGACTTAATGTCAGCACAGTTAAGTAATCCTCAGAAAAGTTTGTGAAGGAGGGAATTTTGTGTTGCAATACTTACTTTACAGATGGAGAAACTCAGGACATAGGTAATCAAGGAAATTACTGTAGAGTAAACTTGGCTGTGAATTACTCCTTGATAACTTCTGGACATCAGAATTTTTTGAAGATGCTTAGCTGTACAATTGATTAGGAACCTCAGTCCCATTTCAGCAAATGGCTTTTCTTGTTTTACAGACTGTTTCCAATTTATGATTTCACTGAGACCTAGGCATTTTTTTATTTTACTTTATTTTTAAATTTCAACACATCTTGTTTGTTCACCATTATACATATTATTTGTTTCTATTTTTGATATTTAGTGATAAAATTCCTTCCTTGTTCAGTATATAACTTGTCAAACAACTGTGAAATTTGTGGCAGAGGAAGAAGTAGAATACAGAATTTAGTGTCTAGTCCATCCTTTATGCAGTCATCTATTGCATGCATTGTACTATGGATGCAATTGTACTAATTGTTCAATTGCATTACATTTATATTTGCTATTTAAAATGCAATACGTGAAGGAAAGTGTGGTAAATGTTTGTGAGACATCACAGGCTATCTTTTCACTTACTCTCTTGCAAAACAGTAGGACAGTCATATTTCTCATTTCATTCCTTGTGTTAGTCATTCAATGGACTGACCACTAAGTATGAAGCTGAGAACATTCATAGTTTCAACGCTGAGCAACTTTTTAAGAAAGTAAACGTATTCCTGCTTTTTTTTTTTTTTTTTTTTTTCTATATTTTCCACAAATATAGGGTATTTTTCTTAAACTGTTGTTCAGTTGAGGGCATATTATTTTGCATTTTTAAGAAATATACACCTTTAAAAATAGCCCTTTTAAGTGGGATCCTTTCCACTGGCTCATTTAGAACCACGTAATGCAATGCATAATTTACTGCTTTAGATTAATATACACATTTTTTTCTTTTTTTTTTTTTTATGCCCCTCCTTCCTCTCCACCTTACCCAACAGCTACTCAAGACAGTAGCTAAATAATTATTAACTATTCATGAATCACTTGTGTGACCTAGTTATAATATTTAAGTTCTACATGCATATCAGTCACAGCTTCAAGACAGAGAAACAGGGGTATATAGTGTGCAGTCCAGATCCAACCACTGCTAATTACAGTGCAGCTTGTAATTGATTTAATGTTTTTATTTCAAGCCCTGCCTGCCATCCCACCTAATTGAAAGAGGCATGTGTTAGGCCACACATTTCAGAGATGGGCATTAAATTCAGGAGAGCTCATACCCAAGCCAAAGGGATTAATTAACAGTTCAAAGGGAAAGGGAAGCATGGGAGAAAAGGTGCTCACTGGGAAAATTCAAGAGCCAGACACTAACACAGCCTGAAGTTCTTATAGCAATAGCTCAAAACATTGTGATTATAAAATGATTTTTATCTTATGAGTTTATTTGCTTTCCAACTTGGAATCATGTTGGGAATTATCAATCTTCAGTTTACTCATTTTTATTTTGAAAGCTACCATTCTTTCTGTATGGGGTGGATTAGAAACAAACACGAGCAAGAGCTGAACTTCTGACCTTTTGATGGTTGTATGCCAGTCAGTCTTTTCTGCTTCCACTTTCTCCCTTGGATTAGTTGGCAATCTCTCTCTCTCTCTCAATTTAACCAGCTTTTCAACAGATGAGCTTGCAGAAAAAAATTGTTACCATAATGGCATTTTAAAAATACCACTGCAATTGCTGATATGACAGTACTTCTTTTCCTTCTCCTTCCCAGATGGGCAGAGTCTTGCCACTTCTTTTCACCTAAAAGTTTCCTACCACATGATGCTGACACACTTTTTTTTTTTTTTTTTTTTTCTTTAAGCTAGGAACATGCTGAATCTCTTACTTTTAACCCTTTTTGAATTCTGAAATAAAAATAAAAGCAAATGACAATCTGTAGATGTTACTCTTCATATAATATATGGCTTGCTCACGTTTTCCCATTAGACGAGTTCAAGTCTAATGATGCTGGCAGTGAACTATTTGATGTCCCTGCTTCTGTAGCAATGCTCGCTTTTCCTTCAAACATACTCTGATCAACCATGCTGACTGATGAAGTCAGTCTCCTACATGGTGGAAAAAGTATGATTCAAATGATATATAGTGAAGAAGGAAATGAAAAGAGATGTTCCACTTTCACTACAAGTGGCCCAATAACTACAGTATTGCTCAGGACATAAACACATTTTTCCATAGATGCCATTTTCAGGAAAAATGAGTGCTGCTCAGTCTGGCATCATACTTCAAGAGCAGATCTTGGGTCTTCTTGTGGAAGAAATCACATACAGCCTTTTCTAAGGTTTACTTTGGCTTGCTTGGTGTATAAGCTTTCAAGAACACAAAATCTTCTCCAAAAGCTTTCTATAGAGATTTAGTGGCTTTTAATCACCATGATGGGGTCATGTGTTTCACTTTTATGATTGCTGACAACTATTTCAGCATTGCAGATTTTTGTTTACATAGCTTGGGTTCCTAAGTCCTGTTATCACAACAAAATTATTATATGTCATTTACATGGCTAAATGCTGTCTTTTTTTGGTGATGATGTAAGCTTTTTGTTTTACAAAATACCAGGTCTCTTTATCGAGACTTGATATTTTCTGTAATTCAGGCTCCCTTATGGCATGTCATCTGATTCCTGAAAATTTTCCTAAAATTCTCCCCCTTTAATTACTCATTGAAAAGCTAAGCAATGACCTTCAGGCATAATAAAGAACATTTGATAAATTAATTACCTGATGGAATCGCTGTTACATTAAACACAAGTGTGCATGAAGAAACTGAATGTTAAACCGACTGAGCTAGAAAAATGCTGCTTAGTGATAGTGTGAGATTACCTCTGTCTCCTGCTATGGCCAATCTGTCCCTGGAGGTTGTGACAAAAAGGAGCCGAAGGGGGAATTTCAAAGGGGCCAAAACATCAGTCAGCAGATACAAATACTAATTTGTCAAGATAATTTGGTAAAATAAAGTTTTTTTTCTTTTCTTTTCTTTTTTTTTTTTTTTCTTTATAAACTACCAATGAAGAAGTGGACTTTACTGATTTGTTCAAAATGCCTTGGCATTTGACCAGAGATTCCTGTCAGACTGTATTTCTTCCATGCCAATCTTATCATTCACTTCCAACCATCCAAAAACTATAATGCATTCTTAGCATTTGCCACACAGAATTATTTTTGTCTTGTGTCAGATATTTCATGGGCAAAACATCTGACACGGGAATCATGAAAACAACACAAAACCCCTTCTATTTTCTCCAGTTCCATTCTTAATGATCAAGGATCAGAGAAGAGGAATTACGACATGTATTACCACCTCACTGTTTAGTTTTAAAGTGTAAGTAATTATGAACAAAAGCAATACACATTTTCATTGGCAAACACATGGAAAAAAAATCAAATTAGTCATCTGCCAAAGTTTAATTAAGTCTCCCATTTGAAAATTGCTTTCCAAAAATGGTTAAGGTTAGCACTCTATTTTAGTTTAGTTTAGTTTAGTTTAGTTTAGTTTCTTTTACTGCAGATACTAAGATTAATTGCTAAGCTTGCTGTGGAAAATGGGCAAAAAAAAAACCCAACACCGAGTGTGGATGAATGTGAAGCAAATGCATTAAAACAACTGGAACAGCATTCCGTGGAAAATGCATTGCTCAGCAATAAGGATAATTTGTAAATATTTCCAAGCTAGGAAGAGTTGGAGAAGAACCCACTTGGAAGAAAACCAAGCTAGAATACGCCCAATTACTGGGCCTTAAATGCTTCCAAGATTTTTCAGAAGGTTGCGCTGGTTCATGCTGACAAGTGTTCCCTTTTGGCATCCCAGCCCTTCCCGGGCATACCAGCAGCACGTGTGCAACAGCCTAACCTCATCAGAGGAGGGCACCAGTCCATTCTTCTCCTGGCAGCTCTGTTTCCCAATCCTCTTCACTGTTTATTATTCACCCAAGGGATAGCTTGTGTAGAGACATCAGTGATGTTCATGCAGCTATCAAAACTGACTTTGAAAGAAGGTTGTCCGGTAAGTTACTGGGGGAAAAGAGGGATTAAGGACAATGAAATCATACTGTTTCATAAACACTTTGTCATTACTTTTAACTTAGTGCAGTAAATTGCAGCAATATGTCATAGTGAGACATTTCATTCCTATTACAACATGTACAGCATGTAGTAGAAATTTGATATCCAAACCAGACACACAAAAGTTGGCTTGAAACATCACTGTCTTAAAATGTATAGCATTCTTTGTATGGTGAAATCAATCTAAATTTAAAGTGAGTAAAGCTGCAGAGAGACACAAACTGCAGCTGACAAGCATGACTGGTTTTGTCACCAAGGACATTCACACAGGTTATAGTCAGAATCACCAGCAATACTGTCAATATTTAAGGGAAAATTTCTCAAGGAATGCTGTCAGAGATTGCCATTAACTGAGGCTTTGGATGACCACTGCTTTATTCCTATACAACCTATCTCCACCCAAGTCAGCAATGTGTATGTATGAAAAAGAGTAAAGAATCAAGTCCTTTAACTTGGCTAGTAGTTTGATGCATTTGAGCAATTCATCTTTCCATCTCTCTTACCCCAGTAACATAGTCTCTAAGCTGTAAGTTTTTGACAACATATTTTATAGGTCCATGTGGTGGATTTACTTTGTTATGGAGCTGAACTCCACCACAACCTCTCTCTCACCCCCCCTCCTCTCAAAGAACAAAAAAAAAAGGGGGGGGGGGGGGGACAGGAGGGGAAGAGAGAGAAAATATGATGGAAAGGGCTCAAGGACTGAGATAAAGACAGGAAGATCCCTCAACAGTTATCATCGTGGGCAAAATGAACTCAGCATAGGGAGATTAATATAATTTATTGCCTATCACTAGGAGACTAGAACAGTGAGAAACTAAAATTAAACTACAAACACCTTCTGCCACCCACCCTCTTCTATGTCTTTTCCCCAAGCAGCACAGGGAAACAGGGAATGGGGGCTGCAGGCAGTCCCTAATGCTTCGTCTCCACTGATCCTTCATGGTCACTCTCCGTGCCCCTGTTCCATGTCCCTTCCTTGGGATGCCGTCCTTCCCAAACTGATTCTGTGGGAGCTGCCCACAGGCAACAGCTCTTCAAGAACTGCTCCAACATGGGTCCTTACCATGGAGTCCATCTGTCAGGAGTAAACTGCTCCAGCATGGGTCCCCCATGGGCGGCAGCTCCCCGCCAGATCTCCTGCTCCTGTGTGGGCTCCTCTCCACACGCTGCAGCCTTCTCCAGGCCACATCCACCTGCTCCATCAGGGACTCCTCCATAGGCTGCAGCATGGAGATCTGCTCCATGTGGGACACATGGACTGCAGGGGCACAGCCTGTTCCACCAGGGACCTCTCCACAGGGTGCAGGACACTTCTGGTCTGGTGCCTGGAGCCAAAGCAGAAAGTGGATCCTCCTGCTCTCCTTCATCACTGACCTTGGTGTCTGCAGGAAGTCATCTGGAGCTGACATCTTATGTAACATGGGGCAGCTTCTTGTCTCTTCTCACAGATGCTATCCCTGCAGCCCCCTTGCTACCAAGACCATGCCATGTAAACCCAATACAGCCCAACAGTTTACGCAAGTCTCACTTATTCCCATCATTTCTGGTAGCATTTTTATGTTGCTGAAATTAATAGTTCTCTCTTCATCTTAGTCTCTCACATTTTAAGCAGACAGGTCTCCTGTACACTGACATTTACAGTGGACAACTTACTGCCACCGCAAATTTCATATATTAAATATTTAACTTACTGTCTCAAGCTCCTAGTCCTTCCCTTCTGTCTTTATCATCAATAATATTGCAAGAAGTAAAAGAAGATTGTCCTCTATCTTCTCTTCATGTTCACTGTATTTAAACACAAGGTCTTTCCAACACAAACCACTTCAGACTATTAAAAACTCCTTTGTCATTTTCATGTAATGGAAAGTACATCCATTTGCATTTAACTCCACCTAAACATATAATTATAAGCAAAAGACTTATATGAACTACAATTCTAAATTGAAAAAAAAAACAACAAAAGAATCCATCCGAATATAAATACTTATTTTAGGCAAATTTTAGAAAGACAGGGTCACCAACATGGTCAGAATTAAATTCATGCTCAAATTTGAATGAATATTCATGGCAAAAGTTTCAAGAGAGCCATCTAACAGCTCACAACAGAATTACCGTTCTTACAACCATTTTTCCATAGAATATGATAACCCAAATGGATGTGGAAAAATTAGAACAAATGTGCTCAAATGTCTGAGCCAGCCCCCACCAAGGAGCCTCTATGGCAATCCCTTGTTTGTGCTTTCTGTGCCTGGTGTTTTTCCATGGTAAATCCTCATTTGGCCAACGTCTAGTTGGCTAGAGAAAAGTGTAGGCTTGTGCAGACTGTCTCATCTCCCTTTGGTAAATTTTGCATTTTCTCTCGGGACCAGAAATTAATTCAGGTTAAAAGGATGCTCAGGAAGTCCCTGCTTCAATGCCCTGCTCAGGTAGGATCAGCAGTGAGGTCAGACGAGCTTGTTCATGGCCTTATTGAGGGACTTTTGTAAAAACCTCCATGGATAGAGCCTGTGCTACATCTGTGGTAAGCCTGATGCATAACTTGACTGTCTGCACAGTGATCTTTTTTTTTTTTTTTCTTGTATCTAGAAAAAAACTTTATTATTTCAGTTTACACCTCTACCTCTCATTCTCTTGCCAGGCACCCACATAAAGAGCCTGCCAAGTGATGCCATATACCATGCAGTCTATATTAAACTAAATATTTTTAACAACATAAAATTCTCTCAGGACAGATAATTATAAATTGCATTCTTATGTGACTGACTTATGGTCTCACTTTGTTTCCAAAATAAGGAAAAGTAAGTAAGGAGATAAGTAAGGAAAAGAAAGTAAGGAGATAAAGGACAGATGAGGAGTTAATTACTAGTTGAAGATAGTTTCCCAGGGGAATGAGAAGTGCAAGGGAGAACATTTATGAGAGATATAATTGCAGGAGTAGGGAATCTCTAACAAAAAGAGAATGGTCTTTTTACTCTACGTGTAGGCTAGTGAGGCCATCAGTAGATTGTTATCTCCACTTCTTATGTGCACTATATATATATATTATTTTTTATTTTTTATTATTTTTTATTTTTTTATATATTTTTTTAATTTGCTAAGCCGAAGAGGGTTTGGAAAAGAAAATGTAATAATTCAAATACTGAAAATCTTCTCCAACATGAATAAATACACGAAATCTATGTATTAGAATAAGTAGTAAGATTAAGGCTTGATTACAATTTAGAACACACTTCATAAAGAAAAGATTTCCAAGTAAACAATAAGTAAAGTTGTAAAAGGAAATAAATTAACTGGAAATTGGGTATTGCAACATTTAAAGAGGTTTTGTTCTAGATTCTAGGGTGATATTTTGATTTATCAGTGAAAAGACCAGAATTCCATTTTAAAAAATTTCTCATTGAGTATGTTGAAAAACAAATTTGTTCATTATTCTGCACATTCAGTTACATTCAATTTACATTTAGTTTCTCATGTGATAATTTCTTTCTATTATCAGCATCTTGTCTTGCTTAAGTGACTCCTATTGTCTTTTTTTTTTTTTTTTTTTTGGCCTGGGAGCTCTTGTTCCTTATTTTTTTATTTGTTTCGGGGGGAGGAAGTACAACGCAAGATTAGACCACAGCATATCCTGACTTGTAATAACCTCAGCAAAAGAGCTATGATTTGACAGATCAGCAGCCATAATCAGTTTTGAGATGGTAGTCTTGAATGAGGAAACTCCTTTGCTTGGAGGCATGCTTTCTCAGTCGATGAGTTCTATCCACAAATTAACTAGTAAAAGCCTCTGTAATGTGCAAAGACTGCAAAGAACTTAAAAGGTCTGTCCTCCTTTGATTTCTCAGAGAATGTCAAGTGCAGCCCATGGTCACAAATACTGTTTCTCCCAACTGTCTTTGATTTCAACAAGAAAGAAGCAACAAAATATTGTAGAAGGTCTTACCCTTTTAAAGATAATGAATGGCCTAAGTCCAGGATTTCTGAGGGTACCGTAAAAATGTTAGGTATCTAAGAGTCCTGTAAACTTCCTGTAGTGTTAATGGAGAAACATCAGTACCACTGGAAGGTGTTTCATCTCAACTCTATGATTATTGTTTCAGATAGGGTGAAGGACTTGCCTTCTAGAGGATCTCCATTCTCTATAGAATGAACTTGGACAAATAGTTTGGATCAATTATCTAGCACTGACATAGATGTCAGTCTCAGGTTGAGATGTAAAAAGCAAGGGAAACAACAAACAACTGCCTATAGGTATAAAAGCAAGATCAATCTGTGATTTGTTGTCACAGAGACATTCTCTATAGTGTTTTTTCCTTGCAAATTACAAAACTTTCCTAAATGTGGTCAGAAAATTTGAAATGGGCTTTGAGTTAAGATAAGGAAACTTTGCTACCACTTCAACTTGTGCTCTGGATGCAAAGGACATTCATCCATGTCCTGTAACATAGGAAACAGACAGACTTATACAAGTTAGAAAAACAGGTAGGTATACATGTATATGCATACCTTCTGATAAAGCATTCCATTCTAATGAACACGTTTTTTGTGACTAGATAATGTGTAGACATTAAGTGACACATGCGAACTGAAACCCACAGAAAACAGAATGAAAACTTATCTGTTAAGACCTCATTTCAGGGAAATCTCATCTCATTTCAGGTTTCAAATCTGTGACTCAGGCTGCATTTATAGGAAAGGACTATAATGGTAACAGACTTTTAAAAGAACCAAACTCAGTTGCACAATACTGGGTAACAATTCACAGATTTGTAACAAAATCAGGCAAACATAGTAGGTTTAGATGGAATTCTACTTTGAAAATTTGAAGTGGAACTTAAGGGCCAGCTAAAAAGAAAGTGTTGTTATAGATTCATACAATCAAGATGCAAAGTTTTCAACAGTGCTGTCATAGATGAACAAAGGAAATACATCTTGAAGAAGACAATTTGACTTCATTGTGGCTACTGGCAATACTTACTTTCTCACAATAGTCATAAAACATCAGAAATATTTATAAATACTAGGAGAGACAGCAACAACATCATCTCCACTGCCATCAACTATACCTGTGAATCTATAATATATTAAGTTGCACTGAATAAGAGTAGTGCGACTTTTATTTATTTATTTATAAATAATAATCATGGCTTACAAATAGCTACAAAACACTAACTTTATTAAACAATGATTGTTATTAAACTCTTTAACTATTTTAGTTATGAAGCATATTTCTGTAGCTGATAAATTTGGTTAAAATGAAGAAACCCTTGAAAAAGTATAACACCAGAACCAAAGAAAACCAATGAAACTCAAATCTTTTGTTGTGAATGAATAGCCTGTTCCTTCCTTCCTCTCAACTGAAAAATAGGTTTCAGTAACTGGAACTGGAGTGTCTAATTTCAGTCTAAATTACCTCAATCTGCAGGTTTCAAAGGAAAAAAAAAAAAAAAAAAAAAAGGAGACTATAAGCCAGGTGTAATTTTGGTATTATCCTATACAGCAAAAGGTTGAATATGTGGGAGTAAAACTAATGCTCTAATGATCAGGAATAAAACTCATGTCTTCCAGTGTTATATTTGCAGATGATAATATGATCCAATTGCTCCTGAATTCATAGGTGTTGCTAATAAGAGTCAAAAAAATAATAATAAAAAATAATAAAAAAAAAAGGCCAGCATAAATTTGTAATTTGTAGTCTGCTCACAGTCCTAAGAAGTTTACAAGTTTAAAACTGTTAACTGTTTACTTTTATATTGGGATATGGCTTAGTGGGGACTGTTAGAGTTAGGTCAGAGGTTGGACTCAATGATCTTGAGGTCTCTTCCAACCTAGAAATTCTGTGATTCTGTGATATTCACATGGTATTTTGCATATACTAACAAAAAAATGTCACTGCTAACCTTCCAATCTAAGTGCATAACTGTGATACAGAAGACATTTTGAATTCATTAAATCAGTGGCAGAAGTGTGAGCAGATATGAGCAGGTACCTGAGAAAAAAACTAACATGCTAAGTCAGTTTTGCCATTGATTTTAATACTTATGAGTTTATGTGATATAGTCTATGCTGGCACATTGGTTACATCAAACTACATGCTGAAGACCTCAATTAACTAATGTGCTATAAAAACAATCTACAAGCCTACAATCAATAAAAAATAAAGTTCTAACAAAAATTAAGTAAGTGAACCGATAGTGATTGAAAAGATGGAGACAAAAATTCTTTCTAAAGACATGGGAAACATAAAAACACATTTTCACATTTAAGTCTATGTTGTACCTGTACTGATTTAGTGTACTTCCTGGATCTACCATACACATATTCACATGTACTGAATATCGGCACTCAACCTCCCCATGCCTGTGTAAACGTGTAACTTGAACCTACTGAATGGATATACACAATGGCTTTTATTGAATTGTTTCAGGTTTCCTATCAAGGCTTTGTCTCCCCCCTCCTATCTGAGTGTTCAGATTTCTAGAAGTGGTTCTTTGATGTATGCTCATAAACACCGAGGGATTTCCCCTCCCTTCTCTTTCCCTTCAATTCCCTCTTTGTGTTTGGAACAGTAATTCAACTACTCGCCTTTGTCTGTGCTGTATTTACAGCTACGCTCCTTTCAAAGGGCTGGTTTATTTATTTATTTAGTCTGGGAGGGGCTGAGATGCACGCCAGAGAATCGATTTTGGAGAATCTTTTTTGGTGTTCTTGCAGGCACTGCTTAGGGAAAAGCAGCTCCTCCAACATATGTTTTTATTTTTTTTCCATCATTTTTACCGTTTCCAACCAGCTGATTCATTACGATACAGCTATTTTCAATTTTCCATCATGCCTTTATAGGTGAGACTTCATCAGAGCATTTATAGCAAAAAAAGGGCCCTCTCTCTTTTGCTTTGATGTTACTCATTCCCAAACTGGTTTGGCAAGTCAGTTAAAAATTACTCCATGCCCATACATGTGTGCAAAGTGGTCTCCAGCAATCAGAAACATCCATCTCCGGTGGCTGAAAGTTTCTGTAAAGAATATACAATAATTACCCCCTCTCGACCCAGAAACAAAGGGTTTGTCTTCCTCTGCCCCTAAACCTTAATAGAAAAGACCTTAATGGAATAGATCAGTACCTCCTTAGCACCCAATAGCCTCACATTTGGCACTCTTTCTTAGCCACTGTATTAGCTTCGAGGAAGATTTGTGACAGTTCATTCATTTGCCTCTTTTTTTTTGTTGAGAAAAGTGTAGTATTTTTTTTTTCTTCCTTCTCTGTTTTGTTATCATGAAGGCTGAAACTGTAAGGCTCCTTATGTGTTCTCTTCTTAGACATGCAATACTCCAGCTGGAATGAAATCTTTTTTTTTTAAAAAAAAACTAAAGCTCTTATAGTGTGTGCCATTAAAAACATTTGCTATTCTGAAGTGATTACAATCCCACAGCATCTCCTGCTCCATAAAAATGCTATGGTATGAGGGACTGAATAGTTTTCCTTTAGGGAGATGTACGTCTCCTCTCTCCTGAAGAAATTAATACCTTCTATGAGCAATGGTGATGATTTCTAATTAAATAAGAAAGGTTAACCTCCTTGATGAACCATATTAAGTTATTAGTAGACATTGTTACAAGCCCTTTTGTTTATTGAGTTTTAAGAATGACATACAAGCAGTGTAATGCATGACTAAATGTATCCAATTTAGCTAACCATACAATTTGTTCCCCTCTTACACTATTTTTCCACTGATATATTGTAAGATTTATATGTAATTCACAAATATGTAAGAGGGTCAGGGGTGTGGTATTTTGCCTAAAACAAATCCAAATAATGTTTCTTTGAGAATAATCATCCTCAGCCCTTGCTGCTGTCATCCTGCGTATAAGCTGAAGAAATAACATCACTGTGGTAAACAGTTTAAAAGTTTCAGATCATGGATGCCATTTAGATTTTCCAAGTCATTTTTTTTTTCTCGTTAAGTTTCTGCACTAAGAATCATAGAATCTATGGACAATGAGATATCTGTGTGTGCTGGTGTGGCCTCACCTCGAGTACTGTGTGCAGCTTTGGGCACCATGGTATAAGGATGTACAACTATTAGAGTGTCCAAAGGAGGTCTAAGAGGATGGTGAAGGGTCTGGAGAACAAGACATGTGAGAAGTAGTTGAGGTCCCTTGGTTTTCTCAGACCAGAGAAGAGGAGACTGAGGGGAGGCCTGAGGGCGGCCTACAGCTTCCTCACAAAGAAAATGGAGGGGCAGGCACTGAGCTCTGCTCTCTGGGGACCACAGACAGGACCTGAGAGAGCAGCATGGACCTGCGGCAGAGGAGGGATCCAGGGATGGTAGGAAAAGATTATTCAGTGAGAGGTGGTCATGAACTGGAACAGGCTCCTCAGGGCAATGGTCATAGAACTGAGCCTGCCAGATTTCAAGAATCATTTGGACAATGATAATAGACATATAGTTTAATTTTTAGCCAGTCCTCTGTGGAGCCATGACTTGGACTCAATGATCCTTGTGGGTCCCTTACAGCTTGAGGTGTTCTATGATTCTGTGACTCTGTGTTCCAATGCCTCAGTCCAGGGTATCCATAAAGCAGCCTGTTCCAAAAGTAGAATGTCAAGGACTTTTGGAGAAAAAAATAATAATCCCCAAACCAACAAATTAAACCTAACAGGCGAATCCCATTATGCTGATCTCCTACAAATAAAGTAGACAGTTTGGTGGGATATTTTTCCTGTCTTTCTGCCTTTGGGATGGTTTCACTGGGTACTTGGAGGATTCCTTTGTCATTTAGCAGCTCCCAGGTCCAGCCACATGCTGGGAAGGCTGTTCTATGCTGCTTTGTGACCATGACCAACTCTGCTCTGTGCAGCTTTTTTTTTTTTTTTTTTTTGGATGAGAAATGGCTTAAAATACTCTTTCTTCTCTCTAATACATTTACTTGATTGCTCCCTCCTTTCCCTCTACTTGTTGGTAAATATCTTTAGAGGCAATAATGAGATATGTGAACATATATAGTTTTGTATGTGGAAAAAGAAATGCTGAATTTATAAATATTACATACATATTGAACCTGCAATGCATAAAGGGTGTCATTTGTCTGTGGAAATAAAGACTACACTTCCTTTTTTGAAGACATACCAAACAATGTTTAAACATAAAAAGTCTCATTTTTGCTATTTTGCTATTTTTATATATTTTGTTATTTTGAAGACCCTGTGTCCTCTGTGTTCAGGTATAAACGACCTTGTAAATTCATTGGTTTTGTTAGAATAAAAGTGAGCTTGACTTTCTTCAAAATAGTCGGCCAAGGCAGGGTGCTACCTATATCATCTGTAGCCCATCTAGCTTGGTGCTGCTTGCCCTCATGAGTGACAGCTAGCCAGCATATACTGAAACTAAGGCAGGTTCCAGGATCACATTTGCACCTAACAGCCGAGGCAATGGAATAGAGAAGTCTATCCAAGCGTATTACATGCACTCCTTTGTCTGCCACTCAGACAGACAGCTGTGGGGCTTTCTTTATTACTACTACTATTATTATTGTTATTACTACTATTATTGCAACACTGTTTTCCTTCACAGATCCTATCATGAATTTACTTTTCCTTCAGCAAGACTGCTAATACCAGGAAACGAGGGGATGTACAAGAATGGGAGCACTCAGGAGGACAAACAGGAGCCAAGGAGAGGGAGCCTGCTCTCTGTGTAGCTTCCTGAAACTAATCTTGATGCTCTGGAAATTACATGAATAGCTAATGCACTCCATGGCTGCTGGAAGGAGGGGGATGGCATGCAGCTCTTGTCTGACTGCCTCCTGATCCTGTCATCAGAGGGGGTTCAGGGAGTGAGAGGTCAGGGGGATAATCCTGCACCTGCAGCACACAGAGGGCTGGGTGCCCAGCTCCTGGCCAGCCGCGCTGTAATTGATGCTAATTGTTACAGAGCCAGCGTGCCCTTCCATGGAGGAGCAGGTGGGAGCTTTTGTTGCACTTGGGACCATTATCCTAATAACAAGCTTACCATTCTCTGCACAGGCTTAGGAGTACAAAGACACAGGCAATACTATGGGGAGACCCTTAAAAGGTTTCTTGGGCATCTCCTAGTATGATGAGGTAAAAGTCTCCAAAAGTGAAAGGGCAGAACAAACCAGTAGATAAAAAAGCTAGTACCTAAAGGCCAGCAGCCCCCCCCTCCCTCCAGTGAACCTGGTGGATGTTAGTTTGGGAGCTTTAGACAGCACCCAATGATTTCTTTGAAGGCAGAGATTTTGCACCCTGTCAGCTATGGGAGGAGTCAGGTGTAAGCAGTTACTTCAGGGACCTGGAGGCTTCCCAGGGAAATCTGCTCTGGAGCTGTCCATCTGTTTACAAGTTCTGATATGAAGGTCTGGTCTCAGGAAGGGGCCTAAGAAATAAGGCAAGAAAGCATGGGAGTCCAGATGCTGATATGATACTGGATTTTGGTCAAACAAAAAGTCAGTAAATGTTAATACTAGAAAGCTTATTTATTTATTTTTATTTTTTTTTACTCCTTCCTCTGTTCTTAAAGGGATTGTACCTCTCCCATTCCCCAGAATGCCAGGAACCCAGATGGAAGAAGATACGAGCTGCCAGAAGTTTGAATGAGTGAACACTGTTTATACTGAAAGATACATCCCAGGGTTTTGCAATCATGTTGGTAGCACTTTAATAAATATCAGAGCATTAAAGACAAAATTGGAGCTGAACACTGAGGGCACAATAACTAAAAATAAACACTTTAAAAGGGCTATATCATTGTTTTTCAATGTATGGTTTGTGTGGTTTGTGTACTCTGTAGTGTGTTAAACGATTGCAAAAATATTAGAACATTGCTCCTCAAAAGCTCACACTTGAGTTCCTGTGTATTCAAACAAACAAATAAACAAAACAAAAAAAAAAAAATAAAAGAGGAAAAATAAAGAAGAAAACAGTGTAGGCTAATTTTAACAGGCTTGTAAATAAAAGTCTGGGAACCCCATGCAAAATGGGCTGTGTATTTCTCAGAAGCCAATTAGAGAGTCCTTTTAAAAACCCTGGAGTAGATGACCTTTTGGATAGGCTTTTCTCATCACTGATACACAAATATGTGATTTATGATGCAATCAGCGGATTGCATTAAAAAGTTAATGCATACTGCTTGAGGATGTCACATCCTGCATCAGTTGGTATAGATTATATTGACCATTTTATGTAATTTACTGTTATTTTTTTCAGAGCTTGACACTGAGGTGTAGTTAAGCTCCTAATTTAATCATGTGTCTCTTAGCTTTATGAGATCACTGTGCCTAGGGAAGTTGACATGATGATTCATTAAAAAGTCAGTTATACTTTGAAAATTGGAAAAATAAAATGAAGAAAAAAGAAATATTCTTGAAAGCATTAGGTTAAAAGCAGAAAGGGGAGACATCATTTATGAAAAATCGTAAACCCATTCAGACATCACAACGATATATTTTCAGATATAGACCTTGGGTTACTCAGGGGTCAACAGTCACAGCCAAGCATCACCTGCTTCTTCAAATCCCTTCTAATAACCCTGGAAGTGTAAGCAGCCTTTGCAGTTTTAAAAAACATACTCAAACCCATTATGTCTGCAGAAGTCATGAATTTAGTTTAAGAATCATAGCAATAAAAAATAAATGGCAATAAAAAAGCAAACAAACAAACAAAACCCCATACAAACAAACAAACAAAACAACAAACAAACAAACAAAACAACAACAACAAAAACAAGCCCCAAATCACTGTCTGGGGTCTTCTTTTTTCCATTTTCCGTACTTGAACCTTAAAGGCTTGATTTCCCCTGTAGCCATAGAATTAAATATATATATATATATTTTCTTGAAAAAATATTTTTTGAATAAAATTTTCAAGAATCACAGAGTTCTGGGAAGTGGAAAATCTCATCTCCCACAGCATTTCTGAAATACAACAAACTTGACTTCAATTTGTAGTGCCATCACACCTGGAGTATTCAGACACAAGATTTAAGTCATTAAGACATTGGAAATAATAAATAAATAAATAAATAAATACCTGTAATTACGGATGTTCTTACTCAGTTATTATGTTGGATAGTCTGTGCTGTATCACAATAATTTATTAGAAGTTTTGCTAGGAAATGAACCTACAGAACGGGTATGGTTCCTGTCTTTTGCATCTCATCAACTTGGAGGTGATGAAGTGATTTTAGGTGGTCTGGCTCAGCGTATTGAACCTTGCAGACCACATTTTTTCCAAGAAGATTTAAATACTTAAGCCTGCTGGGAGAGGAGCAGTGAAGTTTCAGACAGATATGTGCTCTCTTGTAAGAAGGTTGGCTTTCTAAATGGCTCTGCAAGTTGTGAGTGTATCAGCAACTGTAAATAAAAAGAGGATACCCTGGGCAGGAGCTTCAGCTGCAGTTCAATGCCACAACTTTTCCCCACGCTGTGTCCTCAAATCCCACTCTCTGCCCTCATATTCCAGGAAACAAACAAACAAACAACAAAAACAAACAAACAAACAAGCACACACAATGTTTGGTGGTCACTGTATAAGGCAGAAACTGTCTTGTGGCTGGCAGAGAAAGAAAGACATGGGATTATCTGTAGAAGAAAGTGGAACAGACACCAGATGTGTGATACCCACATGGACATACACACAGAGAAAGATTTAACAGGCCTGTTGGGACGTCTGTACAAAGAGACCCACTTCATAATCTTGTAATGGAATTAGATGATCTTTAAGGTCCCTTCCAGTTAAAACCATTCTATGATTCTATTGTTCTATGTCCACTAAGAACAGAGAAGTAGCCAATTCCCAACACTCAGAGTTGGGAAAATTGCATCAGCCCACTCAAGGAGGCAAGGAGGTCAGCTTGAGATCTTGAGGATACTGCCTTTGAGCAGATACAGTTAACCTTGTAATGTCCATGGAAGTAGGAGGGTTAACCAGAGAGTGCTGAGAAACTCCTCTCCTCTCCTTGAAAGCATCCTTGAGAAACTATTAACTAGAACACACACTTCCTTAGAACTGTACTATAAGTTAAAAAGCTTCTTGTTTCATAGTCTCATTGTCTGCCCTTCCCTACTAATGTAGGCAGGACATAATGTAAATGAAAAGGTAGTCACTAGCCAAGCAAATTAGAATAGTGGTAGCATCAAAGTCGTTCACTGCAGTGGTATAATTGTCTGAAAATTATAATGCTTTGCAAAGAGCTAATATTTATATTCATTCTAGATACTGAGAAAAAATTTTCTGATGAGAATGCCAAACATGTGATGCTATTTTTCACACATTTCCTCACCAGCCTAATTAAAATAAGAGACTATAAAAATTGGCAGAGGTGGCAAGTTATCTGCAATTCCTTTCCCATTTTTCATGAAGATTCTTGTCTAAATAAGAATAAATCTATTTGTTTTAAAGGAAATCGTATTTTCAGGTGCTCCATATTCTATGATATGACATTGATAGAGAGTAAAACATTGACTAGAGAAAGGAATCAAAATCAAAATACTCACAAATGGAGACACAAAAGAAAAAAAAAAAAAAAGACCATTTATGTGGTTATGTCTGTTGCACCTAAAACATATCTTTCAGAGTTTCCTGCCATAACATACTGTTGATATGTCTGTCTTACTCACAGCAATGGGCTAGGTGTGGCTGTGATTTTTTCAAGACTATTTGTAGACTCTTTGTAAGGCTTCATGAACTCTCCTGCATTCCTTTGCAGGCAGAAAATAGACGGTTGATATCAGTGTATGGTCTAGGTAATGCTCAGCTGCAATCTTCTGTCCATTTAATTGCCATTATACATCTGTGAAAAAAAAAATAAAAAATCCTGTTCTTTGTGGAAAGCCAAGGGAATACGTTTGAAAAAGGCTTGCCATACAAAGAGTTGGCATGTTTCTTCAAATTTTCATGGATTTTCATGTGCTGGCATGCAATTTTCACAAGGATAAAAGCATTTTGATCTTAGTGAATGACTCCCTTCTATTTTTAATAATGCAATAAACCATTTTCTTTTTTTTGCCAAAAGTATTTTTATAGAAATGTTTTGTTCAATTTTCTGTTATCAAAATGCTAACAACTAGTCATGAAGTCATTTTGACCAAAGGTCAGAGAGGCTTTAATCAAACAACAACAACAAAATAATGAAGTATATAGAGTTTTATGATTTCTAAGAAAAAGAGCTTTTTTGTGAGCTTGGGATTGGTTATGAACTGGAATTCATTTTAGCTTTGCTAAATTTTGAAAATATTTCAACAATGTGATGTTAAATTTTAAATAAATTTTTTGGACAGTTTCCATGGGAATGTGTCTGGTATGAAGCAGTCATTATCAGTTCTAACCGACTTTTGTGTTGAGATAATTAACCACATTTAAATTCAAACTTTAAACCAAATTTTCACATCTTAACTACCAACCTCCACCAGTTCTGCAGCAATACTATTGCAAAAAATCTTGTTGGTGAGAAGAGGTGTTTGTGCTGCTCTGCACAGTTCATAGTCCCTGCAGACGTTTTGACTTATGTAGTCTGTAAATGGAAGGTCTAGATTGTTCCAATATTTTATTTCTTCTTGCTACAGTTTTATTCAGTCATCCTTGTTCCTGAACAGATACAGCAAACACCGTGAATGCTGTTGCACTCATTGCTGTATTTCTGCCTTTTGAATACAACATAATCTGTTAACTTGTTTAAAACACTGAGAAACAGCTCTAACAATTTTGGGACTGCTTTGAAGACCATTAGTTGCAAATTATTAAATGCACATTGTTAATAATGGATAAGACTGAGAACTAATGCAGTAGGCATTATTCCCATTGAAGATAATGGCTCTTTGCCAAATGAGTTTGCAGTAATGGTGCCAATTGTGAAATCTACTGGGCATAAACTGAAATAAATGGGAATGGTTCTTCAATATATTCATTAATTATTCTCTTAACTACATTTTAAAAGTGCATCTGGACACTGGACAAAGTCTTCAGAATCCAAATGAGCCAAAGACAAGCTCTCTTCACAACACAACAGGGGAATTCAACCAAATGCATTTATTATACTCTGAAATCACAGCTGACTTCTAGGAGTGCCAAAAAAAAGAGGTTTACACAAACTGCTCATAATTTTTTAAGCACTGATTACAGCTGAAGTGCTATTTTTTTTTGTGTGTGAACAGAATTTGTTATTCAAGTGCCATGCCATAGAATATAAACTTTGCATAAGTCCAGAGACTTGGATATTATTTCAAATGCACTTATAGAAGGAAAAAAAAAAAAAAAAAGAAGGGGGGGAGGGGGAAGGGACACGACAACAACAAAACACCTATTTAATGATCTATTTTGCCTCCATTACCCTGCTTTCATACATGTATTCCTTCACAGAGTCAAAGAAAGAGACAGTATAAAATAAAGATCTCAGTTCCATCTAAGGTAGATTTGTTCAAATCATTTTCTGCATTTGCTCAGGTAGTTTCTAGCAAAAAATCAGGCTTCTACCAGGATTATATCAGTCTGAGTAAGTAAAGAATTACAGACTTGTCTAAGAATTTCCTGTCACTTTGCTCATATATTCTAGGTTTAATTACAAGCAAGAAGCATGTTGTAGGGTGCAATGTATAAATTTCAGTGCCATTTCTTCCTAGTCCCATTTTTAAGTAAAGAGAAGACATCCCCCATCAAAATTTCATTGTTTTTATTTTGTCTTCTGTTCATCTCGTTCATCTCGTTGTTGTTGTTGTTGTTGTTGTTGTTGTTGTTGTTGTTGTTGTGTTGACATACCTTTTGTACAGGAATTACTCTCTTCACAAACTGCAGAAGAGAGTTAATCATATGCCATACTCTGGTGATGATACAGTCCTCTACAGTCCTCAGTAAAGTTCATGTCACAGTGTTTCACTAAGGCATTGCTTTCTCCTTTGCTATTTGGCCCCAGGGGAACAGATTAGAGGGTACAACCCAAGCCTCAGAGTATAGGCTAAGGGATGTTAATAAGGAGATTAAGGGAGTACTTGGCAGCAGTTCCAAAATTGCTGATTTATCTCTGAAAAATTTAGTGCCTAGAATAAAGACTGCAAACTCTGCAGCTTAGAAGACCTGGACCAAAACACTCATGTTCCAAATGGTTAGAAGCTGAGCAGTGTCTTGGGCTCAGAAATGTTCATACTTCAAGCTTACCAGTTTGAGTAGCAAGTATGTCAAATGGGAAGGATGCCAAATAATAACCTTATTCTATGAAATTACATCTCCTGTCACCTGGGGAACATGACAGAATTCCACATCTAGAGGGTCTCTCACCTTGGAGAATAATATTTGTCTTACAGATTTCTTATTGTTTTGACTGTGGTAGCACACCCATGCTGAAATATATGTTACCCAACTAATACTTTCTAAAATAGCTGTAGCATCAAATCATTAAACCCTCTGGTATCCTAGTTTTGCCAAAGGTTCATGTTTATTTCAAGTGAAGAGTTGACATCTTTAACTCAATGTATGTGTGCAAAAAGGCTCTTGCAGAAACTGAAAGGCAACATATCTCAAGTCTACTTGCTTCTGCTAGTACTTTTAATGAAATAACTTTTTAAAGGGCCAACGAAATAATGTGTCCCTTCTGGTAAAAATATGTGGTGCAGTAGAAATAAATGTATGTAATGAAGTGTTAAAATAGTCTTAAATTTTTCTAAAAGTTTGAGAAACTCAGAGGTCAAGACAACATCCAGCCTTCTGATTACCAGCTTGAAATACAGTGTTTGTGAAAAGTCTTCTTTTTATTTATTTTTATTTTTATTTTTATTTTTATTTTTGGCCATGTTTTCCTATTGACTTTGCTGTAACTTTCATATGGAAACAATTGTAATATTCTCAAAAACACACACTTCCTTGGTTGTTTTCAGTCTCTTCCTTTCTTTTAAGACCACTTGGCTGCATAGCTCCCATTCCAAACAGGTAGTTGTTCTCCTGCTCCACTCATCATCCATCAACATCATGTCCCTGCCCTTCTTACCTCTTGCCCTACCTCTTGCACATGCACACACAAACATAATTTGCAGTAATAGATGTAAAACATTTCTGAAGGTCTAGCCCCTAATCCTAATAAACCCTGGGAATTTACAAAATGCCAATGCTGAACTGGTGGAAAAGAAGAGTTGCTGACAGGTACCAAAGCTTCCTAAAGCAAAATGGCAAAAAAGAAAACTTACTTTTATTTACCTGTCCTGACTCTCGCCTTTGCAAACGTGTGTATATTCTGTGAGTTTGAAAGGTACTGTGTAATGATGACTCCAATCAACAAGGGGCTTCATGACTCCCTACATACCCCTTTTTATGATAAATGTAATTAGAATTCCACTGATGAAAACTTAGAGAACTACTGTGAAGACATACAAATGTAAAATCTCAGTTTATTGCAACAAGAAGAAACTCAGATAATGGTTTTGGCTTTGAAACTATAGGCATGAAGTTCTGTTGGGTATATCATACCATTCAAGAGAGGGAAAAACATCTGTTTGCTTAGTCTAAATACAGCTAGTTCCCTTTGGTCACAGAAACTACACATTTTCTGCAAAATACTCAGTCTACCAGTGGTACATATTCTTCTGGTTTATATATTCTGCATCAGGAGACAAGTAAAACAGATTAAATGATACACAGGAATGTGGTTTCTCTTTTAGTAGAATGACATATATATAACAACAACAACAAGTTTTGTTATTACTTTGGGCTGGGATAAAAGTATTTATCATCTAAGTTCATAGCTTGCATTCTGAACCAGAGAATATTTTTTAGTCAGCCAACTTTCTATAGTCATGGCTGACCCCTTTCTCCTGCCCTTACTGTTCATTTCATCTTCTTTACCCAGAACTTGTCTGGTCAGTTAAGCTTCCTGTGTGGCTTCTTGGTTCCATCTTGCATTTCATTTCAGTGAATTGTCATTCCTCCAAAATCTAAGACATATTAGTGACTTCTCCCAGCTCCAGTTTTACCATGTATTTGAGAGAACTGTTATTAGATAAAATATCTCTCCCCGTATGTGTCTAGGATACACACACACACACACACAAATAAAATAAAGTAAAATAAATAAATAAAATAAAATAAAATAAAATATTAATGGCTACACATATTGACATGACTCAGCAGTGCTTTTAATAACAGCTTCATAATTTCAACCATAAATAAAAGTTGAACTTTGGAAAATTCTTTAAAACCTTGTCTGTGAATTGTTCTATGTTGTTATTGATTATTCTGTATTTTAGAAGAATTATAATAGTCTGATGAATGGGACCTGATACACATCTTCCATCCCAAAATGATGAATATTGCAATACCAATTTCAGCTCAAAAAAGGTTTCTTGTGATTTCAAGGCAAAACTTTTAATTAAGCAGAGACAAAGTCCCAAATTCTAGGTTGGATCATATATCCACTTCTAATTTCAATCACCTCACTTACTAAGATATAATTTTCTTGAAAATGGTATACTTAAATATCTAGCTATGTATTTGATAATGTATAACTGATAGAGCTTCATAGATGTATAGAAACAGTAAGTTGTAAGAATACCATATTCTGGCAATTAGAACACCTATCAGTGCAAGATGAGTTAATTTTCTGCAAACCACTTATGATTTGAACTGTAGAAATATCTTGAAAATGCAAAATAAACAAAATTGAACTAATCAACTTAGATCTATACACTATACTCTATTGAGAAATAGTTAATTTATGCTACAGACAAAAATAGATTGCATTTGTTCATTTACTGTGCAAAGTTTAGCTTTGAATGACAACATCTAGGGTTCTGTTACTATCTCAGATTTAGCAAGCTCTGTTTTTCCCACTCTCATGTTTCTTTTATTCTTTTTGCCAGATCTTGTTGAAGAACATGCCTGTGTGGAAGTCAGGACAAATTTTCATTCTCCGGGTCTCTGTGTTTGAGGACCTCCACATACATGTACATCAGTGGAAAAAGGAACCAAACCAAACCACACACCCACACACACAACCTAACAAACAAACACACAATGGTTATGTGTACAGATCTTGAAACCAGACATCAAATTCAGGGAAATGGAAAGGAAAATTATTGAATCGCAATTAGTCCTTGATCTATTCATGCTGTAGTCAGATTTAATGGAAATTTAAAATATGGACTTTTGTTCCTAGGGAAGATAAATGGGACAGATCTGCAAAATGTTAATAAAATGCTTAGAAAAAATCTTTACAGGTGCTAAAACTTTAAATCCTGATAGTTTTTTTTGTTTGTTTGTTTGTTTTGTTTTATTTTTTCATGACAATGACATGCAAAATAATTTTAGAAATTACTAAGTGCTAAAGGAACCTAATCATTCTCTAAAATAATGCTGTTTATGGGTTCCAGATATGTCTGGAGATATAAAAAAGAGGCAGTATTAATTTGGACCAGATCGTCATTCTAGTAAATAAATGCAATCTTCTTTACATTTTATTACAAGACATTCTAAGCCCATTTTTGTTTGTTTGCTTGTTTTTGTTTGCTTGTTTTCAGGTATAAGAAACATGTTCAGATTTTCTAATATACCAGTATGATGCTTTGTTCTCTTATACATTGTATATTAAAAACCATCAGTTCTTGACAAAGGACCAGCAGTGATAACAGTGATGTAGCACAAACTTGAGGATATGAAACAATCTTACATTAAGAAGTCAATGACTAATATTATAATAAAGCAGTCATACATTAGAATGAACTATGAACTATGTTAGGATACAATGTAATGATACTGAAGTAACAGCAGGTTGCTTTGAACTGCAGCTTTGTGATTTTAGACTGGTTTTAAAAGCATATCAGTGTAACCTTGATATTGTCAGTCATTTATACAGGTTGAATGGAACACTGTTACTTGGTTTAACTTGTGAAAATTCAAGAACAACTTAAGAAAAAATCACCATCATCCACATTTATGCAACTCCCAATCCTAAAATAAAAGCTCAGGAAGTGAACACCAAAGTTTGCTTGCATTGAAAACACAAATTACTCCAAGAACTACCCAGAACAGAGCAGTCTCTGAAGCTCTGGAAAAGACAATAGCATACCACCAAAGAAGAATAAAAGGAGAGGATTAATGTTCAAAGTAAAACAAACCAGTGCATTTGTAAATAGACAATTGGGACAAAGCAAGATATTGAGGTTTTCAAATGTACTGTTGCTTCTGTAAAGTCTAGATTCTTAAATTTTATAGCCTTTCCATAGCTTTTATTTTATTAAAAAAAAAATAAATCAAAAATTGTATTTATTTTATTTTATTTTCAAAATTTTTAACATTTTGGAAGAAAAATACAATTTTGCATAGCCACTATATTATTTCTTGATTTTATGTAGAAGCTATTCATGGAACATACATATTAGCATAATAAACAAAATTATGTGCATATAGAGAATTTCTTAATTTTCTTCTGATGTCATTAACAGTCTCTTTCCAAATGAGGAATGAATTTTTGTTCAACAGTGAACAGTGAACTCTACCTTTTTTTTTAAATCTCACTCACCCTAACTTTTAAAGTCATCATCACCAATAAAAAGTGTGAGCTCTTTCCATAGGATGCAGTGGGCCAGCCAGGTAAGCATATACATTTTATGCTATTTGCTATTGCATTTCTAGAAGTCAAAATGCCACCTCAGTTTTGAAACTGTATTAGCAGAAGCCTAAGACCTAGCTGATTGATGTACTGTGGCTTCCTCAGGCAAGCCCTTGCTGAGATAGTTTACTCCAGTAAAAATGGCAAACCTGCTAAAGGAAAGTTTCTGCTACTGTAACTGCATCTTTATTAGTGTTTCTGTTGACACAGAAATATTTCACACATTTCAATTATGGGCATGAGTAAATATGTTAAATCTGTCATTAAGGGAAATAATGGCAACTAAAATAATTAATTTTCACTACTAAGAATTAAATTTCAAATTTTAGAACTAAATATAATACAATTTGAGAGACTGCATATGCATTTATGTGTACATATACATAGAGAGCAAGAGAAATACAGCTGTGATCAAAACATGATTAAAACTGTTGAATTAATGTAGAAATACTGTATTTCTCACCAAAACTGAATGAGTTTCCATTGAGAACGTCCTGACTATAGATGTACTTGATCTTGTGTGTCTGGTATTGCGCTGCATTCCTCCAAACTTATTCTGCTAGCAGCATTGTGTTAGAAATTATCATTTTTTTATGCTGATGAGAGACATACGTGACTTCAGAAACTTTCCAGTTCACTAAGCATACTGCAGAATGATGGAATTGTACTTCCAAGTTGTTAGGATACCTGAAGACAATTCACCCCTCAAGTTAATTCAAGGATATAAAGGGGATCTAATGATAACTCGGAGCCTAGCACCAGATTTTCTATATTTTACAGTAACAGTCTCTGCTGTTTCTCTCTCCCTTTTTCAGAATCTTTTGCAAAGAACACTTTTCTCCTACAATTTTTCAGGTCACTAGAATAATGAAATCAATATCAAAGCAAATGACAGGAAATTACAATGATCAGTTCTGCACCACATCAACCTGACAACCTTATTTCATGCTTTTTCTTATCCTCTTGGGTACTTATGCTCTCTCCATTTGCCTGAGACGCAATTTCTCTTGGATCTTTTTTTTTTTTTTTTTAAATTATTTTCAAGCTTTATCTAGCAAATGGTTTTCTAAGATTCAATAAGACTTGTCATGGAAGTAAAAATTTATGCTGCAGACCTGCAACTGGAGTAAATCAGCATACCTTATAACTGAGGACCTGTGTTGAAGGTGATGTTGGTTCCCAGACTGTGCATGGACAGTGGGGCAAATGTTGCATTGCGGAGAATAACCATTCCTTGGACAAACTTCCACTAGCAGAAAATTTGCCAATGTGTCTGTTAAAACCCCTAGAAAGTTTCTAACCTACCATCCTTAATGCAAATGTTTAACAATAACAACACTTACTGAGGGTGTCAATATTTTAATGTCAGTTGCAAACAATTCTATTGGAAACCTATTTTCAAGATTTGAGGAAACTTATTAATATATGCAGAATGAATTTATCTAGAAATGTGAGCACAGTTTTTTTGGCAGCTATTTTTTCAGGCTTTTAAAACCCATGAAAAACACATGGATTGCAAAGCTATTGTGTAATGTCCTCTGGAAAAATAAAATAAATAAAATAAAATAAAATAAAATAAAATAAAATAAAATAAAATAAAATAAAATAAAATAAAATAAAATAAAATAAAACAAAACAAAACAAAAAGAATCCTTCAAATCCTGCGAAGCTACTTAAATTTGGTATTATTTCTAGCTGCTATGTTTGGTTTCTGCTGGAAAGTACATGGCTGACTAATGCCATGAATCATTGGTGCTCCACTAACCTAAATCACACTGGATTTGTTCTATTTACAGTCACTAGCAAAGTTGTTATGAGGTGTTTGGAGGCTTTTAAACTCCATAGGTTCCTAAGTAAAACACACTGTGGTTTTACCCTTAGTGGTTTTTTTCTTTTTTTTTTTTTTTTTTTCAACTTCCATTCAAGGGCAAATTGCTGGAGCTTTCATAGTGTTATGGCAGTAAGGAAGATAAATGGCCTATAAAAGACTCCTTGTAGTTAGGAGAACGGGGTGAAGAGGTGCTGGGCTAGTCCTCTGACAGCCCATCAGTGGTGATGGGCTTACCAAAGGACTGTGGGCTACAGCCCCACAACTCCTCACCTCTGCAGTTAATTTGCCTATGGAGTCTGTTACTTCCAACAGAGCTATTAGCAGCTTTATGCTTTTAACACTTAGCCTCATAACTATGACCTCTTCACTTCTGCCTATTTCACAAAGTCCAACCTTTTCTTTGAGGCTGTCAATGTGTCCTGAGACCTTATTCAGTTTTGGAGATTAGCAGGTCCTACCTTCTTCCTTCTTGACTGGTAGTTGAAAAAATACCTGTTGAAAAACTACTGGTAGTTTGAAAAACTATGGACTTTTCAAAAGGAAGGAGGCCCATATTTATCCAAAATTTCACACCTTTAGGAAAATACGATGTTCTTCTTGAAAAACATCAATTTCACTGAAAAAAATCTAAAGACTTTACAATACTGCACTAGGCGAAATTTAAAACAGTATTGTGTTTAGCAGTGAGCACATTAATGGGGGCTTAAAACAGTATTGTGTTTATCAGAGAGCACGTTAATGGCGGTTTCTTTCTGCAGTCTGCATTTACTCAGCACTCCTCCAAACTATCCCACTCCAACTCATGCATTCTCTGAAGTCAGAACATTTATGTTTGTCACTCCACCCTGCTCAGTTTGTGCTGCAACAGCAACTAAGATACAAGTAGATGAACTCATGTTTGACATTTCAGTGTTGTCTATCATTTCCCCAGGATTATTGTCTATTAATTCCCTGTAGGTTTTTATGTGCCAAAAATTGCTCTTCAATTTGCAGCTTTAATTTGCACACCCCTGGACAGCTATTAAATTCTTATCTTTCACTCCTGACATAAATCTATTGTCTTGTTTGTGTTTCAAGTGTAAAATATGAGCAGACACTAACATCTCTCTATTATTTCAAGAGTGATCCCAGCTAGAGTTAGGAAAATACGTTATTCCTGCTGTTCTTTAATGCAGTATTAGAATGATTACAAAATTACAGATGTGAAATTACTTGAAATGTTGCCTTCCAGTTTTTGATGTGCAACTGGTTAGGGAATTTTCAGGAAAAACAAAACAAAAAAGATTGCACAAAGAAGAAAATGGTCAGGAAATTGCATTTACCATTCTTATAACTATTCAGAATCTGTGGATTTAAAGCAATAAAACAGATTTTTAAATTCTGTAATGTAGTGTCTAGCCTATTCTCTTTTATTCCATGTTTACTGTCACAATATTTTAGAATATGTCAGCAATACAAATCTAACATCAATCACCTATGTTTTCTGCTTTCTAAACTTATGTTTTAGTAACCTAAACATAAATTATATGCCAGGTGTGGGATTTGGAGTGGTCACACAAAGGATTGTGTCAGATTTGCCAAACTCGAATCTAACAGTTTATCTTAATCTTCAAGGTTTTAATAGAAATATGAAATTATGACCCCAGTTCATGCTTTGAAACAATTCCATTAATCTTAGTGCAGCTCTATTGGCAATGCATTTCATTTTGTTGTTTTTCATATGTCCACTCATCTGTTTTTGAATATGCAGTTTATTATTATTATTATTATTATTATTATTATTATTATTATTATTATTATTATTATTATTATTATTATTATTATTATTATTATTATTATTATTAATTGTTATTGTTATTGTTATTATTATTTGAGGTAAGAGATTAAAAAGTAAAGGAAATAAAAGTAAAAAGAAAAGTAGTGGAAAAGTGAGATCTCCCACCTTACATCCGCTGATGTTCACACCTTATAAATGCTTTTCCATTGCAACTGTTTACCAAAAACACATCCAAATGTGAGACTCTTACCAGTTTTCCAGATATAACTGCTTTTTGTTTGTTTGTCTTGTGCCATTGCCCAGTTGCTGTGCTTCCCCCAGGGTTAAATATTTAGCTCTTCACTTGTATTGGCTCACCAACCTTGTTTTCAAAGGTTGTAAATGTATCAGTCAGGCTTGTAGGCTTCAAGCACAAGCATTTGCTATGGAACAATGCACCAGACTGCAATTCATCACCTGCTGCATCTTTTTGCCTTTCTTAGGCCTGATGCCAAAAATCTTGTAGGGGCATTGCAATAACTCTGCAAAAAATTAGCTGTATTTAAGTTTTGTTTGTTGTAGAGTGCAAGAGAAATAAAGTGTTCCTGAAGTACTAAGTGCGATAATTTCCTTCGCTTAGAGTTGTGCTCTGGGATATTTCCTATTTCTATGAAAATGGTACAGTATCATTGAAACCAGAAAAAGTGTGCTCATCCCCCTAGTTTTGCAATTCATCTGCACAGGCAAAGAGCAATTCTCTACTAAACACAAACAACCAGCTCGTTACAAAACTCATCCTTTCAGAAAATGAGAAAGCTTCAGTTAATAGAAATATTTTCATTGTGGGGTTTTGTCCTTGTGATTAATGCAGATGCACAGGAAGATGGAGACAGATACAGATTTCAATGGCAGGCTGCAACAGCTGGTTTAGTGTGTCAATAGCAATGTTTTGTAGCTCTGATAGCTTGATATCTATTGGTATAATGAAAGATGTTGCTCTTCCTTACAAGCATTGCATTGCTTTATACAGCAACAAGCTCCAGCACAGAATTTAAATGGTTCCAGTCTCATGAGTTTTCTGGGTTAGATGTATGTTGGCTTACAAATACGGTTCAATTAAATCCCAATAGTGAAATAAGGAGTTGAAGTTGGATTCTAGAAATATTCACTATATATTCACAATAGGTCACTATTTTTGGCAAAATCAAATTTCTCCTTTAAGGCTTTACTTCTTTAATCTACATTAAACATGATTTACAAGCTATGATGATCTGTACATTCCTATCAACCAAATGTTATTTTTTAAATCCAGCACTTACATATGCCAATACTCATCCTGACAGAAAAATCCCTTACAGATACCAATTCATTTTTCAAAACCAAGCCATCAGTGATCAGCAAACAGTGACAGCCTATACATTCTATAGACACAGAAAGGTCAGGGCAATCACAAGAAATAAAAGTCTTAAAATTTTTGCTTAAAAAAATATTGAGAGATCATGAGGGAGCATATGAGTTCTCATCACTTTTGATTCTTAATGGGAAGAGGAAAAAAAATCCATTTACTTGCACTGTCTAGGACTACTGTATTTTATTTCATAGTTTAGTGGATGATGGCAGTGTGCACGCACTGGTTAACTCAGAGTCCCCAAGCCCAAGACTTTTAGAGGGAGTTTGATCTACTGCCCAAGCAGAGACTGCCTGTGTAATCCTAATGCAATAAATCTGCTGCCTCCCCGAAGAGTGGGATTTACATTGCGTGCTCACTTCAACTTGGCTGCATATGCCAGGAAAGCATCAGAACTACAATGAATGTGTTGAGAACAGTTACAATCCCTACAAGCTGCAGACATCTCTATTTCTGGGCCTGTGGCAGTATATGAAGGAAGGCCCAATGTTCCTGTACTTAAGCAAAAGAGAGACAGACAGTGGGCAGCAACAACAGAATTTTCATTCAGAAATAGATCTACAACAAGAAAGGGTATCGTTGATAAAAATCTGTCTAGGTAACATATCAGAGTAGAGAAAGAATAAATGCCCAGAAATGATACATTTTACCTCTACAGTTCCCTTCTATGAAAACAACTCATCCCTGCAAGTCTGAGTGAAGGACTGGTCATGGGAGAAAGAGAGCAGGGTAGTTTCAAATAAGAAATTTTCATGGCTAACATTTTATTTTTCAGAAAAAAATAGAATCAGAAGAACAAAGTTTTGTTTTAATAAGCAACTTGTTTCAAGCCTAAGCTTTTAGTGGTAGCTTGAAAGTTTTCTCCTGAAAAACAAAAAACAAACAAACAAAAAAAAAACACAACACACACCAAAAACAAACAAACAAACAAAAAAAAACATCAAAGTGAAAAACTTTGCTGCTTCTTCAAAACTTCCTATAGGAGACAAATTATATTTTTCTTAGTGTGTTGTAGCCACCATCTTAAAACTTCTGGCATTATATTTATCCCAGAAGCCATTGTTCTCTTTAGCTAAAAAACAACTTCACTTTCTAATTTGCAAAATACTGCAAATACTGCTAAATTTCAAGTACTGTACAACTTTTCCTCATACATTCTTTTTGCTGCACCTTTGGGAAAAGGCATTACATTTTCCTGCTTATGACCCAAGTTCATGCTCTGTGTCCTTTAACCACCTTTGGGATTAGTATTTCTGCTCCATCCTCTTGGGCTTACCCAACAATTATTATTCCCAAAGGAATGATCACAGTCATCCTGTCCATAAGGCTTCAATTTAAAATCCTGAGGGAGGACATTGAAAGAGGTATTTTTTTTTTAAAGCCTTTAAATGCTGCACAACTGCTGTCTCAGAAGAACTTCCTGCTGTTCCCTCCCAATTCTTTTTCTGTCTTTTAATCCATCTCAGTCACTAATTCTGTCATGCTCTGGCAAACTACATTTTATTGCAGTGAATGTGTGCAATCACTTTGTTGGAATATTTTCTGTGATGTCCTCATGCTGCTAACATTAGATATCTAATCTCTGTGCATAAATTAGGAGACTAGTTTGCCTAATGCCTGTCTGTAGGTGATGAAAAGAAATAGGCTCATTCAGAGGGAAATGTAGCACAGGAGCATAGTCCAAGTCCTTTGATTTGCATTCTGAAGATGCCTGTCACCATTCACTGAGTGTCACACATGGGTATCTAGCTATTGGTTCATCTGCCAGGTGCTGCTTGCAGGCTACCCTCCACAATTATTTCATGGGGTGTTACCTGACTGGTGAAGACGGGTTGGTGGGAGGCTTCTGGTTGCTTCAAAATCCTGACCATGGGTGTCAGGAAGACAGCACAGGCAAGCAAGACTGCTTATGAACTCTTCCTAACTGCCCTTTTCCTCTGCAAGATGTATTTTATGTACAGTGTGGCTCTAAGCCATGTGAATACTGTACTATATGACTCATAGATCTAGGGTATGGGTTATGCTGTTGGTAAAAGACTGTGAAGAAGCCAGCCTCCAAATTTAGGCACTTCATTATTTAAATCTGCTATGCTCCCTCTTATCTTCATGGACAGAACAGCTTAGTTAGTACTGATGTTACGAATCACGTGATTGTTAGGAATGCTGTGAAGTTAGGAATGATGTGAAGGAGTTTCAAAACTTATTTCTAATATACCAGGCCTTACTCTCCTTGTTTGCTATGGCTTCTACTTTGTCAAAAATCAGAAACCTTGGAACTTCGTCTGCTTCATATTATATAATTATTATTATGTTATTGTTATTGTATTCTGTTAAGCAGAAGCCCCATAATCACACTTGGTAAGCATTGACCAGCCATTATTATAATTGCAAACTATAGGTCTTGTGGAAATCATCTCCTGTGATAATGAAACAGCATCAGAACTAAAATGTAGGCAACATCTAAGCTGAAAGCTGAAACTGGGTTAGAGTGGGTCTGAAAACTCATATTACCACTCTACTGCAGAATATGGATGTGCTGAGTATCAGAGAAGATATAGTTTCAGCATTTTAGGGTAAATTGTATATTGATGACTATATGTTTAACAGTCACATTTTAAGAGGCAGATTTATGCCAAATGTAAAATATTTGGAAGCAACAATAAGATAAATTGACTAAAAAAGAGGAAGACAAAGAAGATAAACCCCACATTTTTAACATTTTCAAACAAATTATATTTTCTTTAAAATATTTTGACAACAAACATTCCACTAACATTGTGTCAATATGGTCATATTACTAATCTCAGTTCCCATATATTTTGTTTCTGAACCATGAAAAAAATATCCCTATCCAAACTGATTTTAATTGAATTACAAAATAAAAAGAGCCTTTTCTAAATTTCAAACTTTCCTGACAAGCTAGAATAGGGTCAAAGATATTTGAAGAGTCATTGAAGAAAATGTTTTGATTTACCTCAGATAGACTCAGGGGAACTTTGTTCCAGATGGTAACCTTCACCTTTTACAACAAACTGTCTATCTGTGGTAGTTCCTTATTACAATTAGATCCATATCTGCCTGATATTTTGGTGGTCAGGAATTTCCTGGCATCATACTACCTATGATATATATTTTGCAACATTTATTGTGGTTGTGTGTAATAACAAAGGAAAGGAATTTAGTTTTGGTTTCTTAAGAATGGCTATGGTATTTTGATATATTCAGCATAAACACTTCAGAAAATTGCTATATCCTCAAACCTAAGGTTTTTGTTTGTTTGTTTGCTTGCTTGTAGCAGTTTAAATGTGAACACAGCCATTGTATTTCTATTATGGTTTGCAATTTTGGGCCATAAAAGTTTAAGAGAGATTTTGTACCATTGGTCAGTCTAAAACATGTTAAACCCACTTGTGTATCTAACTATGAGTTACGGGGACAACAAGACAGCAAAACATTCATGAAACAATCCTGCATAGAATTATCTGTATTTCCATCCATGTTGACACGGTAAAGCAAATGAAATAGTTTGCACAAAACACGAGAAAACTAAAAGATTATATTTCTAACAGCCACCCACACCCCTCCCAACTTTTTAGCTATTTAGGTTATATAACAAATATTTACTTTTATTTCACAGAATACCTAATATTCAATGAACCACAGCTGTTCACATTTTAATACAAGCCTCCACTAACTGCATGAATATCTTATCTAGATCATTACCAGACCCTCTATTTCTGCACAATACTGATAGAATTGACCCATGTTCACACATTTAACGTGGTATTCTACAGACTTTCTACATTTAAAATGTCAAATAACACTTTTGTAAAAACTTGAGAGAAATTGCCTCCTTTACCACCACTATTAAATTGAGTCAACTTTGAATATTGAACAGTAAATTTCAAGTTTGGATCCTTGCGCACCCTGATGTTTGTGGGCTATTTCCAAGAAATTTGTATAAGATGACTAAAAAAAGTAAAAGGAAGTAAAACAAAACAGCATAATATTTTTAAGATGTGTGTATCTTATGTTAAGAATTGTATCCTACTCTCTTTTGTATTTTCTGAGCAGAGTACAACTTCTCCAGTGCTTTACAGGTCACAACAGAAGAAGAAAAAAAAAAAAAAAAAAGGAGATGTATATTGCTTTTAATATGTGATCAGATGATTTCTCTAAAGTGGAGGGATTCTGCTGCAGTGGTAGATCTTTTATGGGTAATATAGTTTAATCATACCCTTTTGTTGTCAGCCTTCATTTCATTTCTGATTCCATACTGAATATAATTTTCCTTTTACTTTGCTAGACATTTAGGTTAAACTGTCATAATCCTATTGACCTCAAGTCAGTTGTTGTAATTTAATAAAACTATAGATGTAGCCCTGTTACCTGATTCCCCATAAACTACTATGACAGCCTTATACAATTCCATTAAAGGCAGAATATTCTTATATTCTCCCTCTTGACTTAAATATTTTGTGAATCCAGTGAAGTTTACATTTCCCAGAAATCATTACATCAGAGGCTGTAAACATAATTTTAATTCAAAGACTACATTATGCTTTTATAATTAATATACTAAATTAAAAATATCTTGTGAATTTTGGGCAGCTCTCTAGTTTAGAATGGTTTACAGTAGCAAGAATGTGTTGCTTGGCATTGCTTTGCATTCTAGACAAGCTAGATTTCTAAAAACTGGTGCATTTTTAGGCACCAGTATTTTTCTAGAGGTCCTTTCTTGATAAGCTGTCCTTTGACTGAAATATGTAAAACACATTGTGGCTGAAAATTCTGTGCTCAAAACATTAACTTCAATTCAAGACACAGGCCTCAAATCTCATACATACATACACATAAACAAAAGTATCTGTTTTTATAAAGCCTTTTCTGCTGCTATAATGAACACTTGCAGGTTCCTATTTTCAGTTATTGGGCTTATGCCTTTCCTCAGAACAATTTATTCATAATTTTAACTAGTTTAGTTTTGTGTTATTACTCATACTACTAACAGGATTCCACCTGGTGATACAATTTTCTTTTTACTCCTGTGTCAGACAGAAAGACTCCTTTTTTTCTTTTCTTCTTCTTTTTTATTTTTTCCCTTCCCTTCCCTTCCCTTCCCTTCCCTTCCCTTCCCTTCCCTTCCCTTCCCTTCCCTTCCCTTCCCTTCCCTTCCCTTCCCTTCCCTTCCCTTCCCTTCCCTTCCCTTCCCTTCCCTTCCCTTCCCTTCCCTTCCCTTCCCTTCCCTTCCCTTCCCTTCCCTTCCCTTCCCTTCCCTTCCCTTCCCTTCCCTTCCCTTCCCTTCCCTTCCCTTTTTCCATGTCAGATTATTATTTTTCCTGTCATACTTGAAAAGCTCTTGAGGTGAAGTACTTTAAAATCACACTTCTGTTTCTCTCTTGTCTTTTGCTAAGGAAAATTTTGGGTGAACAATGAACACACATGCATGGGCACCAGCTGTCTCTAGAAAACCAAGTAATGCTTCTGTCTAGCATACAGATGCTTTGTCTGTAAAGGTGCAACTCTAGTCACAGGACACTGCTTTATCTTTCCTTGGTGATAACTAAGACTACTTCTCTTCATTATGGAACATGAGAAACAGTCTCTTCAGAGACTGTTAGCACAGAGAAACACCTTCATTATTTGGTGGCTGTTTGGAGTGTGGTGTGGGAAGGAAGAATTTTAGCTACATGCACAGCACCCTGCCTTTCATTTTATAATCAATGGATAAATTATCTGTTCAAATTAAAAAGTTTACTTAAGAATGAGTTGAATTAAGGCGTATATTCTTTCTTTAATAATTTTCTAATGCCCTTGTTAGCCATAAATCTGAGGACTAAGGCTGGCTTTTCTATATACTTAATACTCCTCTAATAACCCTGGAAAACATGCAAGGTATACACATAAACCTCTAAAGACACTGTATGCCTCCAGAGCAATAGCCGTAACTTTGCTGTTACAATTTACAATTTAAATGATCTGAATATCTTAGTCATGGATTTGGGTTAAGTACTTGTAATTCCAGATTCTAAACATGATTGGAAACCACAATCTGGATCCACCTTTACATAGGTCTTGACATGAAACTTGAAAGAACTTTTCTTGCACTTAAGGAAATGAAAACTAATACCTTATTTATTTATTTATTTATTTATTTTATTTGAGTTATGTTTCTGTGGAACCTTCTACTTATGATTTTCATAGCCTGAACATGTAGTAAAAGCACGGAAATATATCTGATCATATTCATCAACATGGTGCTCTCTGATTAACCAAGTTTTTCTCATCAACCAGATGAGAACACCTTCTTGTTGGCATGACTGGTTTTAGGTTGGAAATTAGGAGACATTTCTTCTCAGAAAGAGTAGTCAGGCATTGGAATGGGTTGCCCAGGGAGGTGGTGGAGTCACTGTCCCTAGGGATGTTTAAAGAGAGGTTAGACTTGGTACTTAGGGACATGGTTTAGTGGGTGACATTGGTAGTAAGGGGATGGTTGGACCAGATGATCTTGGAAGTCTTTTCCAATCTTAATGATTCTATGATTCCATGAAATGAACATGGATGGTAAAGGGGAGGTGATAAGCTTTGGACCTCAATTGATATATAGCCAAGAGGTAGCTAGTATACATATCTGAGCCTAAATGCTGGAAATCCCATAGGTGATAGAAGTCCAAAGATATCTTCAAGGACTACAGTAATGAATCACACTCTTTATTTCACCCTGTTACCAATGAAAATGAGAAGTGTTTTTTTTTTTTTCTCCTTTTTTTTTTTTTTTTTCCCCCCTACTAGGAAATCTGTAACAGAATAAAATATGACTTAATTCTGGTATTAAATGCAACAATTCAACAATAAATCAGGTCAAATTATTCTGGACTCATTTCAAACTGACCGTTATGTGTCTTTCATCACAAAAATGGAAAGAAAAACCTTGACAATGATATTCAATACGTACAAGTACTTAATAATAATGTTTCTTAGAGCACTTAATCAGGCATATTTTATTGTATGACATCTCCTTAAAAAACTCATCTATAGTTGTGCAGTTTTTTTCACTGAGAGGAATACATGCTTAGGAACATCTCATGTTATCCTGAATGTTTCACAAAACCTTTTTGAAGTCTTTGGATTTAAGATAGGGATACAATTAATCCTATTCCTGTTATACACAGATATAAATCAGATAAAACTACCAAAAACTGATGGCACAGAATTTGACTGATACATATCAGTGTGTATCTCACTGAAGTGAATGGAACTCTACCTAGTTGGAATCAATTTGACTACATTATTTGTTTTTATCACTGAAGACATACATATTTCTGCAAATTAATTTCCAATTAGCCAGTTGCGTATGTCTTTTTTTTTTTTTCTTTGCAGCATACAAGGAAGTATAAAGAATGTCTACCTTGAATAATTCTAAATGCAACCAGTAACAACTAGGCTATTCTTAAGGAAAAGTTACTAGATTTTGAAAATATTTCAATGATTAATTTTCACACTTGTGACTTTTATATGGAATAAGTCATCATTCTAAAGCATGTTTTGCACAAGAATTGCTTTCTAGAATGGACGTGAATTATATATTGCAGAACTGCTGCTAGCATCTGTTCATGTACACCATAATGAGAGACCAGACTTAATCTAGTTCAGTATCTTTTCTGTAGCAGTCATCAAAAGTGAACGTTTAAGAAAAGAGTGTAAAAATTCGTACAAGTGGAGGTCCCCAAGACTTTTTTCTTGTTCAGGAGCAAATAAAACTGTGTACATTCAAAAACAGCAATGAACCAAAAAGAAAACCGAAGCTTTGCTGAGGTTTTTGGAAAGGTCATGACAAACTGGTATCCACTGTTTTCCTCCCTCTCCCTATGTTTATCTAGAACCCACATGCTAAATTAGCCAAATGAGCTGAAGTAGTCCATAAGTTAACTTGAACTAGTTCTAGATACATCACCCTGCCCCTTTTCCTAAGCATTCATCTATGCACAAAGGTATCAAGCCTGATTCACAAAGCTTATAGCAGTCTTTGGTATAATATCATTGATTTCCATGAAATGAACTAAACAAATTCATAAGTAGGTACAGGATAGTGAAATCATCCACAGTTTGGCTTAACAAATTTTGACAGTGCCTCTCTATGAAACTAAGCAGAGAAAGACCACATGTATTGTGTTTTATATAGTAACACCATGTGCAGAAGAAAGTGCAAGTATGCATTTTGTTATTCACCAAGGTATTCCACAAGCGACCCATATTGTTTTTAGGTTTATAATATGAATCCATGTTACATTAGAAAGAATAATGGAAAAGCACACATTTTCAAGGTGAATGTGATTGCTGTTGTTTGCCACTTCTTGGAGAATTTCATTGTATAGTAGGAAACCAATCATCTTTTATGCATGCTAAAGAATATATCAGAGAGAAATATAGAATTTATTTATTATAATGTATCTCAGCTTTTACTCTAAACGTGTGCACATTTTACTGTCTCCCCTCTCAGAGTCTGTTTTGCCCGCCACGATAATTGTTGAGCAATCTCCCTATCCTCATCTCAACCCTTGAGCCCTTTGCATTGTATTTTCTCCCCCTTCCCCTTTGAGGAGGGGTAGTGGGAGAGTGGCTGCCCACCCGAGTAAAACCCTCCCCATGCCTCCTGGCCTTTCTCTCCCTTGGTATCTGCTGATCTGCTGCTTTCTGGGCTTATCTGCTGCTTTCTGGGCTTGGTTTGCATGCTGCTGGTAGGGAAAGGGTGTCTAACATGACAGAAAGCAACATCTGAAGGGCAGGCAGGGAAAGAAAATGGCTGAGATGAACAACAGCAAAGATTGTACTTGCTTGAAGGCTTGAAGCAACTCCTGGTGGCCCTACAGGCCTTGTTATAAGCTAGTTCTGTCTTCCTGGACAGTGGAATTACTCTATAGCTTTTTATTAACCACACAGATACTTAATCCTGTATTGTTTGTTTCTGATAACATTGGAAGCCTGTAAAATGTGATGTGTGCAGTATTTTAGGTTAGAATGGAGCAGCAATTGTACTCCGCTTAACATTCTTACTGTCAAACAAACAAACCAGACAATGCCTGAAACTGTTTGCCCTAAAACACAAAGTGCAGTCATTAGACATTGTAGCTGCTCATTTCTAAAAGCCACAAATATTCAAGAACCAAAACAGATAAATCTTAATGTGAAAATATTTTACTTTTCCTCTGGTAAAAGTGCTTGAGGAGGGTAGCAAACATAGTAGAAAAATGCTGCAAATCAAACAGACAGCCTATTTAGCCTGTTTTGTCCTTTCCACGTATTGGATCAATACTTGCTCTGGAAAAGAGAACATTTGGAAGATGTGCTTCAGACCACTGCTTGGGGGCCTAGAGTGTGTGCAATGCTTGGTGCAACTGTGCTAGCAGAGAGGATTGTAGCTGGTTTGCATAGTAGTGCATGGGAAGAAGAGAGACCTGCTTAGCTTTCCCCCTTCTCCAATAAATCCTCCTTTACTGTAACTTGATAACATCACTGAATATTGAACCAGGCATCTAAAATCCCATTGTTTAACCTTGAATGAACATGATGCTGCATACTCCAAATGTATCGGTACTGTATACTCCAAGGTGTAAGCTGTGTTTTAATGGTGAACTGAAGGAATTGCTGTTTATATGCACTGTTATTGTTTTTGTTTTTAAGAAAATAACTTTTGGGTTTTATCCAGAATCTAAAATACACAATCCATTTACTGAGATAGAAGTGTCTCAGTATAACCCAGTCTTCAGAAATAATTGCCTTAGGACAGGAAATGAAAGTTGCATTTGTTCCACTTAAGGCTTCTTATTCAAATGGGTGAAAAGTTGGCTTTAATTACATGCACATAGAATAAAATACTTTAGAAAGTATCTCTAAAACAATGTTGTTTAAGACAAAGAAATAAAAGTCTCCGTGGCAAGTTTCATTCACAGGAAGCTTCCGTGCTGTAAACAATGCATTTTGATGAGTAATGCATTAGGTAAACCTGCTTAAAACTTTAAAGGAATAAAAGCCAGTATTGTTTTATTTAGTGAAGAAAGCCTTTTTTTTTTTTTTTTTTTTTTTTTTTTTGGTCTATAAGGAAACTTTCATTTATTTTGAAATTTACATTTATTTATTTATTTATATATTTTTTCATTGAAAGTCAGGAGAAAGCCACTTGCAGGGCTAAAAAGACCCACAACACAAAATTAAACAAAACCAGAAGCAACCAAAATCGAAGTCTTTTAATTATTTTGCAACATACATATTTTTTTTGGTGAAGTACATGTCAAATGAAAAATAGTAGTAATTTCCTTCAAATTTCTGTTCAAAAGAAGAGTGGAATATTAACTTGTTAATTCTGAAAATCTACAAATGGTGGAAAAGGGCTCTTTATTCGTGGAATACACTTCTGTTTTAGAAGTGAGGAAGTGAGCCTATTAGTGTTTGTGCTGCAACATGTACACCCTGCAAGTCTAACTGCATTCACAGGAGGGATTTCAATGCCTGAGCTTGTGCAATATATTGGCAAAATCTGCAAAAACTGAAACAATTCAAATGGCTTGGGTTTTGTTGAGGGAAGGGTGAATTCATAGTATCATGTCATGTGTTTTCATTTATTCCAGTGAGTAATATATGTGTTTCAGGGCTAACCCATACAAGAAACAACTGATGCAAAGTGTGATGAAAACAGAGCATAACAGAAAAAAATATTTGCTATTTTATAACCCAGAGGACAGTCTAGCCTTTTTGCTGTTGGAAAAACAGAGAGAGGGAGAGAGGGAGAGAGGGAGAGAGGGAATATTTAAAGTTGTAAGGAGTGCAATCTTATACTGAATCAGCAAGTAAAAAAAGGCTAAGTAATCCCTAGGGGCAGGGACTTCTTTTCATTATAGCCATGTAAAGTGCCTACTACAGCAGGGTCCCTCCTTTCCATCTGGAAATCAGGGTGCTTCTGTGATAAAATTAGTAAAATCACCACCAACACCAAAACAGAAAAAGCCCACACAATTTACTATGTAGATTCTGGTCTTCATTACATTGTGGATTAGAGGAGAAAGCCTAGGAACAAAACAGGAGAAATACGTTTGAGGGATTAGAGCTGTGGGGTAAGAGCCTCTGCTGCTGCTGTTTTTATTGATGATATGGATGAGGGGATTGAGTGCACCCTCAGTAAGTTTGCAGATGACACCAGGTTAAGTGCGTGTGTCGATCTGCTCGAGGGTAGGAAGGCTCTGTAGGAGGATCTGGATAGGCTGCACCGATGGGCTGAGGTCAACTGCATGAAGTTCAACAAGGCCAAGTGCCGGGTCCTGCACCTGGGGCGCAATAACCCTAAGCAGAGCTACAGGCTGGGAGAGGAATGATTGGAAAGCTGCCAGGAAGAGAAGGACCTGGGAGCGATGGTTGATAGTCGGCTGAATATGAGCCAGCAGTGTGCTCAGGTGGCCAAGAAGGCCAACAGCATCCTGACTTGTATAAGAAGCAGTGTGGCCAGCAGGTCTAAGGAAGTGACCGTTCCCCTGTACTTGGCTCTGGTGAGGCCACTCCTCGAGTACTGTGTTCAGTTTTGGGCTCCTCACTACAAGAAGGACATCGAAGTGCTTGAGCGGGTCCGGAGAAGGGTGACGAAGCTGGTGAGGGGTCTGGAGAACAAGTCCTACGAGGAACGGCTGAGGGAGCTGGGTTTGTTCAGCCTGGAGAAAAGGATGCTCAGGGGCGACCTTATCGCTCTTTACAAGTACATTAAAGGAGGCTGTAGCGAGGTGGGGGTTGGTCTGTTCTCCCACATGCCTGGTGACAGGACGAGGGGGAATGGGCTAAAGTTGCACTAGGAGTATTTTAGGTTGGATATTAGGAAGAACTTCTTTACTGAAAGGGTTGTGAGGCATTGGAACGGGCTGCCCAGAGAAGTGGTTGAGTCACCATCCCTGGATGTCTTTAAAAGATGTTTAGATGTTGAACTTAGTGATATGGATTAGTGGAAGACTGGTTAGTGTTAGGTCAGAGGTTGGACTTGATGATCTTGAGGTCTCTTCCAACCTATACAATTCTGTGATTCTGTGATTCCACTGCTTCAGCTAAGTAGAACACTCTTAGTAGAGGGTTACCATTGGAGTCGCTCTTGCTATTTGAATATATCACACAAGACAACCACATGTAGAATTATGTGTGTGAATGAAAGATTTCTTTATAGTTTGAAATTTTGTTGAACAGATAAAAACTAAGGAAAATAACATTTTTGTTCTGCATTATGTTTAAACAAATACCTTGTGTGAACACCATTACTGTGAGGGAAGGGAAGGGAAGGGAAGGGAAGGGAAGGGAAGGGAAGGGAAGGGAAGGGAAGGGAAGGGAAGGGAAGGGAAGGGAAGGGAAGGGAAGGGAAGGGAAGGGAAGGGAAGGGAAGGGAAGGGAAGGGAAGGGAAGATGGAAGGGAAGATGGAAGGGAAGATGGAAGGAAGGAAGGAAGGAAGGAAGGAAGGAAGGAAGGAAGGAAGGAAGGAAGGAAGGAAGGAAGGAAGGAAGGAAGGAAGGAAGGAAGGAAGGAAGGAAGGAAGGAAGGAAGGAAGGAAGGAAGGAAGGAAGGAAGGAAGGAAGGAAGGAAGAGAAAGAAAGAGAGGGAGAGAAAGGGAAAGTCCCAGAGTTGATGGGCTTCTGGAACAAGTGCTGTGTTCTGAACATTTAAACTGTAGTAGCACAGAGAATCAGGTTTTCTTATGTGTTTTTCCTGTATATAAAGAACTCTTAGATACAGTGTGATAGGACAGGGGAACTTTCTTTTGTGGAAAGGTATGCATCTATCAGAATTTCTATCTAGAAATCCTGTGATTCTGTGATTCTGTGATTCTATCTTAGTTTCTTCAATACCCATCTGTAGATACTGTGCAATGTGTGTGACCTACAAGGCAGAAGTATAAATTCCTCTAGGTAGAGCAAGTATTGTCTTACCCATAATTTTTCCCTGCCTGAGATTTGGAACCAACAGACTCTATGGTGGTAATGAGAATTAATCATAATCCTAATTATTTTGGACACTGCAAGCTGAAGCACTTAAAAGTCTGGGTAGAAGCAGGGGGCTGATAATAGAAATGCTAACTGACATAATGGATCTTTTCAGACATGAATATCAGTGTACCCTTTAATGTAAGTCCTTTGAAATTCTTTACTGTAAAGTGGATTGGCACCTTTTCCTACGAGAAAATCCCTGCTCCCTTAAATGGTAGTCTCAGAAATACCAGAACTAAAAATTCTGCTAACTGTGTCCTGAACAACATATTTCTATGGACTAGATAGCGGGCCCCTCACTTACTTTGTATACATTTTAATTTCTGTCAGACCAATTGGTGAATTACACCAATACCACAGGGCTTCTCTTTATTTCTTTTCCTAATCTTACCTTTGAGAACTTCTTGTCAGATTTTATATGGATATGGATATGTATTTGTATATATGAAGAATAATATACATTTCTTATTCTTATTTTCCCATTCTTACATTATGCTCTTTTTTCCTTTTCTGTTTCTACTGTTTTTACTAATTGGAAACAAAGAATATAAAATTCTGAATCTCTAACATCTATGGTTGTTGCTCATGAATATCCAATATCAGATTTGGATACATGACAAATAAGCTTTACAGATAGAGTAAGCATTCTTTGGTAAGCAGATTGTATCTTCTAGATTATGTTAAATGAGTTGGCAAGCATACTGAAACAATCATCTCCCAGAAAGTTTTATCTCCCTCTCAAGTAATTAGAAATGGAGCTACTAACTTTCTGTGATTTTACTGAGGATTTGTTTCAATACACCAGATGTAAACAGCATCACCTAGATTCTCGTGTCTTCAGAAGGCAGTAGTAGACTTGTGCTCAGAGAAGCAAGATCTATGCTTATGGTGATCCTCAGAGTGAGTCTATTTTCATTAGCCTATGATGCTGATGAGGTAATTACTCTAGACCTGCTTCCCCTGAGATCTTATGCACTGCCACTGAAAAGCTGACAGAAGCTTTGTCATAGACCTAAATAAATAAATAAATAAATAAATAAATAAATAAATAATAATAATAATAATAATAATAATAAAAAGACAAAGAAAGGAAGGGATAGAGGAAGAGAGAAACACAAATAGAAAGGGAGAGAAAGAGAGAACAAATTAATGATATTAATCTTTTTTATTTTTTTATTTTTATTTATTTTTAAGGACTTGATCTATAAAGTAGAGTTTATAGCCATGAAATACAAGTGTAAGAGCTTTCTGTACGGCACTCAAGAGGTATTACACAACCCTTAGGAAGCTGTTTGATAACCAGTATGCAGAAGGGTGAACCGCATAAGGGACCTTCAAGAAAGTGAAAGTGCACAGGGAGGAGAGGCCAGAAGTAGGCAGGTATTGGGGAACCTGAAATACTATAAATTGATGGCATGAGTCAAGTTGAGGTGTCAGAAGCATAAATGGCAGCAAGGAAGGGTAAAGGGATCATGATTTTAGATTCAGCCCCTTCAATTCTACATGTATGGCATTAAGAACTTACGGCTATTCCTCAGTTTGTCCTTTATTTAATTGGAAGTCCATAGATGCAGAAAATTCAGTTTTGCTTAAATGAGTATAGACAAATATAGACAAATACTTTGTCTATAATAAGCCCTGACACTCACACAGGAATACTTGCATTATGCTGAGTGTGAGGTGAGTCACCATGAGAAGCCTGAAAACTAGATATTAATCAGCAAGGTCTACAAGCCCTAATTACTAGATACCTGTGAAGCTGATACTGCATGAATGATGAAGGAGATATACATCTTTCTCATTTATTCCTGCAAACACAACTAGGTGTGGCTAGGGAACAGGCAAACTCATTTACTTATATTAGAAAGCTAGTATTGCGGTACCCAAGCTTCTTCACCCCACAGGAAAAGATTTTATTAGCTTGGAGCCATGTCATAATGTATTAGATGAAGACATACTTTGAAATGGGTTCATTGAGCAAGGAGTGTGTGTTCAGAAATGAACTCTTCAGCAGTAACATTAAGGTTTCTCGGCAGCATGTTGCACAATGACTGTTTCTCCCCATGGAAATCAATATAGTACACTAACCTGCTCTGGCTTCTTTTGACTCTCCCTTTTTATGATACTGTCAAAGAGGAATAATTTAGCATCCTTTGTTGTCTGAATGTCTAAACTAATTACAGACAGGCACTAAAGCTGTATTTGCTGACTGGGCTTCTGCTGATTCAGCTTTTTTAGTGTTTAATGACCTTCTTTAACAGCTAGAGTACTAAAAGATGGTTTTGCATACAGAGTGTATCTGAGGTGGTCACAGAACTGGTATTTATTCTGTGGATTCTATACTGCTTATACATGCTTCACAAACCAAAGGAAAAAAAATCAGTCTTATCAACAGATTTATCCCCAAGGATATCCTCTGCAGTTTATATAACACAATTTTTTTTTCAAGAGCCATATTCTGTCTAGGGGCATTGTCACAGCTGCTACAGAAAACAGAAGGTTAATTCAAAATTTTAGAAATTAAGATTGAATTTTGAAACACTCCAAGTATGTGTCTTTTTTAAGAGCTTTGTGAGGTTGTGCTGCAGAGGATAAAAAAGATTACAAACTCTGGTGCTTTAGGCTACCAGGCACATCCAGCACTGTCACAGAATCACGGAATGGTTGAGGTTGGAAGGGATCTTCAGAGATCATCCAGTCCAACACCCCTGATCAAGAAGGGTCATCCAAATGCTACAAATAGCTGAGGGGACAATGTAAAGAAGATGGGGACAAAGTCTTCTTAGTTGTGGCTAGTTATAGGACAAGGGGTAATGGGTATAAATTGAACCACTGGAGGTTTCATCATTATACGAGGAAGAACTTTACAGTTCTGGTGACAGAGCACTGGCACAGGCTGTACAGAGAGGTTGTGGAGTCTCCTTCTTTAGAGATATTCAAGACCTGTCTGGATGTGATCCTGTGTAACATGCTCTAGGTGACCCTGCTTGAGCTGGAGGGTTGGACTAGGTGATCTCTGGAGGTCCCTTCCAACCTCAACCATTCTATGATTCTGTGATTTTGTAATTCACCCATATAGAACAGATGTGTCTGGATTGGTATTGGCAAAGGTAATGCACAAAAACATAAAGGTAGAGGAGAGCCCAAACTATACCTGTCCTATTATGCAAACCAAAGAACATCAAAAGTGGGAATACTGATTTGTTCATTTCCCTCCAGAGAGCGATTCTGAAGAAGATTCCATTTCCAACATTCTCCCTCAATTGGTTGGACGCACTGAAGACTTTCATAGTTAGCTTTTGCGCATATAGTGGTGGAGCTAACTCTTGTTACATTTCCTTTTTCCTCATTTTTAAAATGTCATTTGTAAAGACATTTGGATGACTCTGTAGATAATATTTTTAAATCTCTGTAAGGTGCTGAATAGAAAATTCCTTAGATGTTAAATTAAGGATATACTTTGAGAAGTGTCTAACAAAAGAAAAAGAGAGAAAGGTTTAAGGAAAACAGTACTAGTAACCTCATTGTGCTTCTGAAAATGGATGTATTTTATTCACAGAGCGGTCTTTTAGGAATCCCAGTCTGTCCTTCCTTCCTTCCTTCCTTCCTTCCTTCCTTCCTTCCTTCCTTCCTTCCTTCCTTCCTTCCTTCCTTCCTTCCTCCCTTCCTCTTCCTCTTCCTCTTCCTCTTCCTCTTCCTCTTCCTCTTCCTCTTCCTCTTCCTCTTCCTCTTCCTCTTCCTCTTCCTCTTCCTCTTCCTCTTCCTCTTCCTCTTCCTCTTTTCCTCTCCCTTCCTCCATTCCTTCCTCCTTCCTTTCCTCCCTTTTCCTTCCACTCTTAGGTAGACCAAGAACAAAGCAGATCAAGAAGACTTGCCTCCCCACTTTGGGCTGGGAACAGGAAGAGGTCCCACATGGGGCTGAATGAGTGCCTCACATCCAAGCATGATTCCAGCATCAGGGAGCAGTTGGACTTTGTCTCCTCTCTCACTGAGATGGGAGAGCTGAAGCAAGGGAAGGATGTTGTAATTTGCTGCTGGCTCAGCCCACAGAAGTCTAAGTTTTCTCCCACCCAGATAAGAAGTGCTAAGAAGATGGTTTGTGCTTTTATATTTTCTTCACAGAGTCCCTTTCCTTTTTGATTCTTGGCTTCTAGGACTACAAAAACAGCTCCCACACAAAGCTTGTGGTAAAGCCGCAACTAGGTCCATTAAAAGTATAATGGCTTGCCAAATGCATGCATTTTTTTTTTATTTTAACCATAGTTGTCTGAGTTTCTTAAAGAGTTTATTAAATTGGCAGGATTCCAGCTTTTGAGATGTATATATTTTATTAGAAAATATATGAGGAGTTTAAAACAGATTTTGTAATGAAAATATGCAAGCCACTATAATTGCAGTGATACTAGCTGGTGTCACTGTATTGTCATGCATGCTTATTTTTATATGACAGCCACAATGTGACATAATTTACAGGAAGTGAAAGATTTGTAGTGTACAAAAAAGAAATTAAATACACACTGCTTTGTGAAAACAAATCACAAACTATTATTCTCTGCTTAATCTATTCTGTACTTTTTTTAGTTCATTTAATTTCTGAGAACTGTCATCAATCTCAAGATTTTGTATCCTGAAAAGGACAAGTATAGTTTGAAAACCAAATGAAACACTCATAACACATTTGAATTTTCTTACAAGATTCTAAGTGTTGGCATTGAAGGGATTTTTTCTGGTGTGAAGGGTTACTGAAGGGGTGTAATTGTGGCTCTAATCTTATGTGATTTCTGGAGAAGATGACTTGCTCAGTCATTTACACTTCTACAATTTTATTATTGTTATTATATGAGAAGTACTACTTAAAATCATCTGCTTCATTAGCATCATGGATCATCAGATGAAGTAACAATCCACTCTACTGTAACAGCCTGAAGACTTCCTCTGGATACATTTCATTTTTAAGTAATGTCATCCCCAGAATTGTGACTGAGTATGAACACTTAGTAAGAAATACAACTCTGGGTGGCTCTACAGAGTGAAATAATTGCAATTTAGTCCATTCTTTTCTCTGAGATTCTATATATAAATTGCTATTTCAGAAACAGCCACAAAAAGCCTTTTAACAATAGAAATGCCCACTATCTCTAATACTACTTCTTATATCAATATGGAACACGAAGTACAGATGTTAGACATTCAGTATGCTAACAAGTCAATCACTTGTTTTGAGCACAGATCAGAGAATGTGTACAGGTCTGTGGGTTGTTAATCTTCCCTCTAGTCTCTTTTAAAAGCATTTTTTTTCTTCTGTTCTCTCCTGCTTCCTTTTTCCCCTTCCCTATAGCCCATGTTTTATTTATTTTATTTTATTTTATTTTATTTTATTTTATTTTAATTTAATTTTATTTAATTTTATTTTATTTTATTCAAATAAATGTTCATATTTCCTCCTTCAGGAGAAGCCTTAGAATGTTTTGTGGAATAAGGCCTAAATTCCATAATGAGCAGGGTTAGGCCTACTCCATGCTGAGGATTTTCTAGTGGCCAAGTCTCTGTGCAATGATGGATTTAATTCTCAGATGTACACAAGTTTGGGGAAACAAGTTACTTTGCTTGGCTGTTGTTTGCATTATCATGTGTTAGTTATTGTAGAGACCAGCTAGAGTATTTATGTTTCTTTGTGCAACTCTGCACTCAGTTCATCATCTGTCAAGGGGCAGCTATTACCTCATTGTAGCTATGTGAACAAGGTGGTATTAGTTGCATATGTACCACAACAAGAAAGGCAAGATGAAAACATACAAGGATTAGCATAGAGGATAATGAAGACAATAAATAAATTCTAAAAAATAATCTAGTCTAAATAATAATCTAATAATAATCTAAAACTCCTAAATCAATAATAATAATAAGAAGAAGAAGACAAATACTAATTTTTTTCTTCTCATACCTAATCATTAGTGCACTGAATCCAGGATAAATAAAGCCCAATATTTTCTCAAATAAATAAATAATAAATAATAAGAAATACTTCATTGCAGTGAAAAAGACTTCTTGATTTGTTTCATGATCTTGGAGGTCAGCCATTTACATTCTGCTTGCTGATTTTTTAGGGTTTTCCTAGTTCTCACAATAGTACATAATGTCTCTGTAAAAAATAATGGAATATCCAAAGTGAAAAAAAATTTGTTTGCTCTTTATGCGTAAGCCTAAATATAGATATTTGTGGAAGTAAAAGAAGAATGCTTGTGACAAGCTGCAAATGTTGCTTGGCAAAAAAATAATTGCCTAATTGCTACTTCTATAGTAATCTTCATGCGTTCTCTTTTTCAGATCTTCAGCCAGAATTGTAAAAACGGCTAAATATGGAACGTGTCACTATTTTATTAAATTTACTTTCTAGAAAATATAGGATTTATTTTCTAATTTATACAACATTAGACTTAGACATTAGACAACACTGCTTAGGCAGAGTTAATGATAACTCTGCAGTACCCTTTAAAAAATCCATCCTTAGTATGTGTTCCTACTCCATCTGGAAAACATAGTGTTTTCTAAAGGATGCGGTTCTAAAGGATGTGCTTCTATACAAGCCTTGATAAAAACAGATTTTAGTTTTCTGGATGGGACTTCAGGGTCTTTATGACTGTTGATATGATTTGATATGATTGATATGATACGATATATGATACGTTCATAGAACCATAGAATCATAGAATATCCAGAGTTGGAAGGGACCCATAAGGATCATCAAGTCCTGGCACCACACAGGTGTACCCAAAAGTTTAAACCATGTGACTAAGTGCCCAGTCCAACCTCTTTTTAAATTCAGACAGGCTTGGTGCAGTGACTGCACTGGGGAGCCTGTTCCAGTTTGCAACCACCATGTTATTATTATATGATATGATACAATGTGATATGTAGCCCTATAAAGCACCCATCACATTCCTTGACAGGCTACGTCCTCTCTTGGTCAAGTCCCTCAGTTCCATGAAATGATCCTGCATCATCATGGACTGTCAGTGATTTACATTTATAGCTCACCTGGTGCAATTTGGTAAATCATAATTGATGTAACAATTGTGGATGGAGAGAGAAATAAAGCTCTGAAAATTTCATAAAACAAACAAACAAAAACATATACAAACATGATCCTACTACTTTGGCACTGGATATCATTGAATTAATTAATTCCTGCTTATCTCCAGGAGTCATTATGCCTGTTATGATTAAAGTAGGAAACATAATACTTAAAAGCATAAAATCTCAAGACACCAAGACCTCTAATTCTGTCTGAACTTAGAGGTATACAAAGTAACTCAGAATATCTATCCTGTTTAAGATGAGCTCTCATCTGTCCTACCATACCTAGTGCATTTCTAACCTGAGTGTTAGGTTAAGAAAGGACATTTGAGGAGAGTAATATATAAATAGATGTAGCAAAAGGCCACATAAGACAAAAGTCTTTCCACGCTTTCCTTTTCCAAGTATTTTAGATGAATATTTGTCTTTCTAATTTGGTAAGGCTAGTATATCTTCTAGGTAGCTGAATCTTCAGTAGGTTGTCTGGTGGCAAAAACACTAGGGATAAAACATATTGCTATTGGACAGGAGTCAGATCCAGATAAGGGCAGACACCTTATATGTCTTCAAGTAGCTGTCTACAACAAGTGTCTAAGTTACCATTACAGACAGCTCCAATCACAGCTAATGGAAATTTGTGCTGTATTGTCAAAGGAGCCTAAACAACTACTTAGCTCTCCCCAAAATAGATATTAATATTGCTGATGAGTTCTACAATGAATGTAATGGAAGCTTTGATACCTACCTCACTTATAAACAAATGTATGCAGGCACATAAATGTAGGTCTCTTAATCAGGAGATAAATCACACCATTGCAATATAAGCTTAAAATAAAAGCAACAGATGGACACAAATAAACATGTGAACAAGCTCAAGGGAAAGAAAAAAGTGAGAGATGAAGAAGCTTTGTTTGTGCAGTAGGTCACATGCCTAGTCTGTGAGGGTAGAGTCCATATTTGGGAATACTTTATACTCCCACAGGTATGTATTTATTTGCTGTGTTCCATAAGGTGCCCCTAGATAGCAAATAAATGTGCATAGTGTCTTTTTTTTTTTTTTTTTTTTTTTTTTTAACCATGTGAAAAAACTTCTTGTTTAATCTTCCCTTCCACAGAGAAAGAAAAGCCCTTCTAAGGAGAAAATCACTCACAATCAAATAGTCTCTAAAAAGTAGGTGATGTACTAAACTGTAGGTGAAAAGCAACAACCTTTGGAATACTATATACAGATCTTCAAGAAAGGCAGAGAAAAGTGGAAATATATTCATAAGCATTATTCTACCCATTGATCACAGTACTGTTGAAATGTTGAATACTGTTCAAAAAGGATCAGTAGAGAGAAATACTACAGAAATTATTTTTTGAAATATGGGTGAGGCAATGATGTTTTTGTCAAGGCCAGAGAAGACTTTCAGCAGCTTGAGAGAGATCACAGAGATAAACCACTGCTGGCATCACAGTAAGGGCGCTCTTTTTTTGGTGAGCTGGCTTAGCCAGTAGAAGCAGATGTGAAACCTCCTTTGATTTCCAACAGCTGATAACCCTGTGGATAAAGTCTTTGGGAGAAAAACAAACAAGCAAAAAGCATCTCCTTGTAACTACTATATGGAACTTTAGACTCTTAGACTCTTGAAATAGTCTGAAGAGTGAAAAGGCTTTCTTTAAAGAAGTTTCCTTTTCTGGCTTTTTTTTTTTTTCCTCCCTTTGTCCCTTTGTTGCTATTTTGGCCTGCAGTTACAGCTTTTAAAGCCTGAAAATCTTTCCCATAGGCAAAGAAGCTTTCTGTGTGTCTGTTTACGTACAGTTGACTTCTCTTTCACTTACAAAGTCATTCTTATATGGAAAAAAAAAATGCAACCCATCTTAATGACAAATCAGTTACAAAGCAGAGAACCACAAAAGAAAGTAGAAAGCAAGCATAAATTTACAACAGAAGGGGAAAATTGGACTTTAAGTACATTCTCACCAGTACAAGCTGTGTACCAGGTCATCCTCTGCTTTGTGATTATGTTTGCACCTATGCAGATGCACACTTCATTTCCTTTCTTTCCACACTATTCAGATCTGTACCTCTACCTACAGAACAGAAGTTCTGAGAGGTTCAAGATATGTGTTTGCTTAAAATGCTTACTAAAAGATCACACCTTCAAAAAATTGCATGTCTATATGACATACTCTGGACTGCTAAACCTCTAGCCCAAAGTTCTCAATTCATCTGCATAACAATCTATGTAAAACTTGTGCATCCATAATTTGCTAATCTTCATCAATCATAGTAATTTCTGGTAATGAAATAGCAGTCTTTCAGTTTCCAGCCCCTTCCAAGTTTCCTAGCAAATGTGTCAATTAGACAGAGTTATTTTGATGAAGTGGATGCCTGTCATTCATATAAAAGCCACAAAACCACATTAAAAAAAAAAAAAAAAAAAAAAAAAAAAAAAGATGTTTATTTACTCGCATTGTGGTTCAGAAGCAAAATAATGACTTGTGGGACATACTACATGGCACAAAGCTGACTATGGACTTAATTTTGTTCGAGTTAGTTGTAAGTGTTTAACAAGCATCAGTGAAAGAGGTTTGAGTAAATGATAAGAGACACAGGAGAAAACCTAATGAAATTAATTTATACAGTTCCTTCCTCCTCCTTCCTCATCCATTTTCTTCACTTTAAAGACAATGAGTTTAGAAGTCTTTTATTTCTGTGGTTTTGAAACACATCAGCTTTGTTGCCTGAAAACATAGACCCGAAGAGTGGTCAAAGTGGTCAAATCTTGCTGGTCAACCTGTTTGTGTGTAGGGTTCCTTCTGAGGTCGTTGGTGGCCAGTATTTCATACATAATGACAGGGACACGGAACTAAAAGTATGTCATGTATTTCAGTGGACAAAGAAAGTCATCACAAGAGTGATGTTTCAGCTGTAAATTTATGTTTCAGCTGTAAATATGAAAATACAACAGAAACAAACAAGCAAGAATAACTATATTGGAGATGTTTTGTTCAAAAATCCACTCTCAAAAACTGTTCACTGTTCACTGTTCACCAAATACTTTCTATTTGCACAAACTTATGCCATTTGAATGGAACTCTTCCTTTTTGGGGGTAGAGAAGACAAAAAGGAATGAGGAAGGGACCTTGCATTTGTAAGCAAAAGAGAAATGATTTGTCTTACTGGAGGGTGTCTTGTGGTCTTCCTGTTTACTCATCAGTTCACAGGTCAGACTGCATGTTGGAGAGGAGTATCTCCCCCATGTTCATTCCATCCGTCTGCCTGTAGCAGGAGGAGGTTGAGGACAGCTGTTCTCTTCCAGACTCAGCTGTTCTGAGAGGTTTCCACTCCAGCTGCTCCTCACCATGTCTCCCCTGAGGCAACAGCCAGCCTTACACTGGCTGACTGACTGCATTAGCTGTCTCTAACCTACTCTGAGTGAAATAAACCAGGGTAACTTCAGATGTTTAAATAGTAACTAATTACTAATTTGGCCCATGAAGGGCAAATGCTAAGGCATTTTCCCACATGCTGTTCATACATTGCTGAGGAGAGACAATTTTGTCAGCATGTGGTGAAGGAGAAGCCTTATAAGAGCATTTTTCTCTGGTGTAAGAGTTTGGGGGGTATTTTTGTTTACTACATCTGAAACCAAACCAGACATTCACTGAAGCAAGAAATGCAGGTATTCTATCTTTGAGATAAATGATTTCAGAAGTCTGTTGAATGTTCTTATACTGCATCTCAATGCCTCATTAAGACAACCCAAGCTATGGATGGTTGATGGTACTGCTACCTTGTCATACAGCTTTCACTGTCCTTAGGCAGAGACTGAATGCATATTTTGTGCATGCTCATTGAAGAGCTACAGATTAATAGTAGACTATAAGGTAATGCAAACATTAGAGAGTTAAAAAGATAATCTTCCTTTTACACTTTGAGTATTACTTCAATCTTAATAAAGATAGAGCTTTTCTGAACTTTGTGCAATTTTTAGAAAGGCCAATTTTTGTTTGACTTTTGGAAGAAAGAGATTTCAACATATGTCAAGGATTTTTAAACAAAATTCATCAGAGAGGATAACCTTGGACCTCCATTTAATATCTTAGCATGCAGAGACCCCCTGTTTCAAATGATACCACTGTGAAACTGTATTTTGTATAATTTCCAGGAGTAAAATATAAATGTTTCCAGCAAAGCATTCTTATCATAAGTTTGTTTTCTAAGTGTGTCTATTCCTTTTTGGTGCTTGTTCCTGTCAAAGGAAACCTTTTTTGTTTTAATGGAAAAACAAAATGGATGGATTTCCTAGGTTTTTATTTCTACCACTCTGCAAACTCACAAAACCATAATGCAAGGCATTTCTGAAAGCCCCTTGTTATAATATCAGCCAAGAATACTATTTCTGTCGCTTCCTGTTTCTCGCTACACTGCAAAGCATTGTAAACATGACATTTCTCCTACTATTTGTGCACTTTTAAATTCTGATCTCAGCAGGAGCCAGGAAAAGCACAAGAATGCAAACCTAACTACTATGTAGTAAGGGAAACTAAGATCTGGCACAAATGATCATTTCCTTGTTTTAGATTTGCATTTCTTTTCAGAATATATCTATTCAAGGCTTATAAAGCATTTTTAGCACGTGGCCTATTTCTGACATCAGTTAATAGACTAGGGTGAATCTCATCCTATTTCCTTCCACTGACGGAAGTGTGACCATCTCTGCTGTTCATGTTTACATGTTGAATGTCTCCATTTGGGCACCAAAGTCCCATTTTCTCTGCTTGCCTACATGCAGAGCTGTCAGCCTGCATATTGATTTTTCTCTTTATATATGATCAGAACAGTTTTACATCAAATGAAAGAGACACCTTTATTTTACTGCCTATAGTAGGAATTGCTATAACCTGGTTACTCGACAACCAAGGACAGCATTTAACCTCCAGCTAAACAACCTCTGTCCTATGAAAATATATATATATATATCATGTATTCATACATGCAAGTTTTCCTGTATCACAGTCACACTAAAAACTTTGCTTCTTTTCATTAGTGTTCTTTGCTGAGGAATAAAGACATTACACATTTATTGGTTTTGATTCCCTCTCCTTTTTACACTCCTTTAGTGCCAGAATCAATTCTATGTCACGAAGGAAAGTCCCAAATGTCTGTTTGGCATGCTGTCTTCTATGCAGTGTAATCTCTAAATACTATTTCCAGTCCTCCCTCTTTTAAGTAAAGGCAGAAAAGGAAGAATAAATTGTTTGTGACCCTGATGGCACACAATGGTAAAGAATTGCCCCTTGTTGCAAAAGACATTAGGAATGTTCACGGAGCGTGTACTCATATGGGTCTAATTCTGAAGTTCCCGGAAATTAAAGAAGAAATTTCTGCAAAGCAAGGTATGTCCCTTAGGAAGGATATTCCTCTGCACAGCTTTAAGAAAAGGGTTTCTACTAGCTATGTTACCTTGTGTTTAATTGGTAGCATCTTGTAGAAGCATCTGTGTAGTAAAGGTTTTGGAAGAGAAAATTTGGGTAAAATGATCTCAAAAATCTTAATTGCTAATGAACAATGTATAAAAGCACCTGTATGTCATATTAAATATTGAAGTACTGGCCTATTAAGCAAGGACTCTGATATTCCTGGGAATATAAGAATGTCATCCAAATCTGCAGAATTGACTGTTGGCAACTTAATTACCAAACCCATTTCCATAGTAGAGTGGAAATAGCATGCCTGAATCTGTACAAGTTAATTTCTGATTGAATCTACAGTACACTAGGACAGGTGTTTCTTTTTATTTGTGTAACACAACAAAAATCCCAAGCTGGAAAAGGAATAATGACTGAAAGTTCTTGCTTGTTTATCAGTTTGTTTATGTAAAGGTAACAGGAACTCTTTTGAAAGTTTTAAGACATGCAATATAAATATTCTGCAATTTTGCCAACTTTTTTTGACAAAATTGCCAACATAATTTTACTCCTGGTTATATTACAATCACCAAAATAAGCAGAGAAAACTCTGACTGCATTTTTTAAACATGTGGGTGGAAGTCACATGTAGTTGGAATGTCTCTGCAGTCTGGGTTTCTATTCAATCAGCTGAGTTCAGCTATAATTTTTCCACTAATAAAAACTCGAATAGTTCAGATTGACTTCTGTTTTAAAGAATGCACTGAAATCTTGGCTCTGATGACATTCATGGACTGGGGAATATGCTTTATATCACCCTAAATTTCTAGAAAATGAAAATTGCTGGAGAAACATTTCTTCTCTTACTGACTTCTAAATCTTTATTTATTTTTCGGTTAAAAGGATTTGTGTATCATAAATACGTTGATGTAATATAATCTATATAGCTTGGATATAATGTTATTGCCTGAACTTCACAGTCAATTTCAAATATTAGTGAACGTAAGACAATTAGGACATATTTGTTGAAGTGAAAGTAGTTTATTCATGGGTGATTTATAATTTTTCAGCCTTAGTGTTGCAGTACCCCATTTCTTAGAATGGCTCAGGTTTGAAGGGACCTTAAACATCCGCTTCCATGTTCCAAATCCGCTGCCATGGGCAATTGCCATTTAATACATATGCCATTTAATACATATGAGAAGGCCAGACTGTGAAGAAAAGGTCAGTTAACATTTTCTAAAAGTTAGATTTAAAGGTGTATGTGGAATTTGCTCACATGAACAGAAGAAGCCTTAAAACTAGTCTCTTTGAAAAATGATGCTTTCAGCATTTCAAATTTTCTTCTGTGAACAATTTTCAGGAAATATATTTTTTAACTGAAGTTAGAAAGTGAAAGGAAGTGATCAGATTTTCAGTCATTCAGTGGTATCTGTAATTCATACCACTGCTGACATTCAAGTGGTAGACAAATAAACTTCAACACCATGCTTCTTGGTCTTTCTTCTAATGTCCAACCAATCAGTTCACTTATGCATATAGGATGCTTGCAGTATGTTCCAGTTTTTGAGGTAAATCTTTGTGTGCTCCAGTACTACAATTAGTGAAGCATCTAGGACAGGAAGACATTTATATAAAGTGTTAGCTAGTGAATCATATTTCCTAAATTAAAAACAATACAACAAACAAACAAACAAACAAACACCACCAACAACAAAATGAACCTGTTTATTTTTCTCTTTCTTTTTCTATTAATCTGGAGAACTGGTCCAGTAAATGACTTAATTATATGCTGAATTGATAAATTCCATAAGATTATGTATGTGGTTAAGTGCTTTGATGGATCCAAATCTTTAATGGTTAATTTTTATTGTGGTATGTTTGTAGTAGGGCCAAATGTAGTTTAACTGTCTTATTTAATTTTGATATACAAAATGTACACATAGTAGTTGCATTAGGAATCCTATGGAAGAGTTATAGAAATAATTTTATTATCAAAATCTATAAAATAATTCATAGTAAGTTTGCAAGTAGTGAATACAGAAGCATTTAATATTATATGCATACCATGTATACCCATGGCTTAGCATTTAATTATTCTGTAGAATGAGAGACACACAGATTAGAACCATATGAAACAGAAAAAAAATGAAAATAAAAAAATCTCTAAGATTTTTTTCCTCTGTCTATTTGAATAGCAATCTTCCATTGGGTAGTCAAGCATTTTTCTGCTGCCTAGAGCCAGTTGTTTTTGTAAATGATAATACATTACTGTATTGATTGTTTTTCTACCTTCAGTACATCAAGATGTATCTGATATAAAATTTGTAAAAGATTAATTGCAGTCTAGCTTGGGAAAAGAATCACCATTTACAGAAAGCAATCCAAAAATAGATATGGAGTTAATCAAAGCTTGGGAGTGAAATTCAGACCTACAAACTTCAGACTTCCAAACTACAAATGTAACTGTGAGGTGAGGTAATATATTCAATCAGAATGTAGTCCCCACAGAAGCCTTAAAAATCTTTTATATCCACCAGAAGCTGATGTTCACTCAATCCTAGCCTCTTTCTCACTGTAATAATCTCATCTGGAGTTTTATTTTTATTTATTTATTTATTTATTTATTTATTTATTTATTTATTACCTTTTAATGCTGTTTCCTTGACATTGTTGTACTCCCCAGTCTTTGTTGCTTCGGAATTCTTTGTTATAAATTTGATACTTCAAAATTGGAAAGCAAATACAATTTACAACCCAGTAAACTACAGTTCTCATACTTTCCTAGCATGTGATTTTGATTTTGTAGGTACATATACATATGTGAGCACTGAGCTCACAGAACTGATAAAAAAAAAAAAATGTAATGATAATCAGCAAAACTTGACTTGCACTGACATTTTTACATTTTGAGAAATTTCATTGGTGTGTCTTAGTTCAGCTTTTCAAATTCTTTAATGAAAGAGTTCAAATTTGTCAGTGAATTTCCATACAGTATACATTTAAAGAACAGAGAACATAGAAAATTAGAAAGAAATCCCAGAGCTGTTAGACATATGCACAGAGAATAACATTAGCAAAGTGTGAGTTGATAGCTATAAAGCAAATAATTCAAAAGCCCTGCATAACTGCAGAAGAGAAATTGGAAAACAGGAATACCAAAAGTAGCTCTGAGGTGTTATTAGACAGCAAACAAGATATAGTAGGAGTTTGCATTATGATATGGCAGAAAATCACCAATATAATTTTAAACCGTCTCCATGGAGAAATCATGCCATGGAGGAGGAATATAATAATACCTATTTGTCTTGCCTGCAGGAAATATACCTTGGATAGTTAGTTGAAATTTGGGTACTGTATTATCAAAAAGATAATAATCAGGCTGCAGAGATATTACAGAGATACAAAACAAACAAACAAAAAACAAGTCAGTTAGGACAACTAACTGATTAACTTGAACCATACAATGAATACCACTGAAGAGAAAGAAACAACTCACTCAGATGAAAGATTTTTAAAGTTCTGATTCTTATTTCTGGATATGAGGGAGTTTTAGTAGTGGAGATTTTATTCTGTAGGAATATATGTATATATTTTCAGAGAATTAAACTATATTTGAAGGAAAAAAAAATGAAATCTTTAACTCATCTTGATGTGTTTGGAGAGAGAGAAGGAGAGCATGAAGACAAGAAAGTGTAAATGAGTAAACCCAAATATGAAAATTAACCTTATTAGTTATGTCCTCATTTTTGCTGTGTCTGGCTGTTGAGCTAAAAAATCTATTCATAAATTTCCTGTTTAGGACCTTGCAGCAGATAACCCTAAGACAATCCAATAAGCTTTCTTTATTGAAACAATAACACAAACAACATTATTGTTCCAAAGGGAATAGGCATGATGACATACTGGAAGTATCAAGGGTGCATCAAAACCCCAAAATTAAAGGCCCAAAGCTGAGTATGGTTAGAAACTGGTTCCAAGGAAAGATATGCAGACAGGGAAGGTAGGTCAGACCGCTAGGGAAAAGTTGTCGGCAGAAATGAACATTTGTTTCATTTAAATGGTGTCTTCAGGTGTAAGGTCTCTTATCTTGTATACATGGATAATGCCTAGCACACTCTACAGGAAAATGTGGATAAAGTAATAGTAATAATAGGTTTCAGGAAGATTCTCCCTGGAAGATTTGAAACTAAATTGACTGCAACTTTGATGTCTTTGTGGTAAAGGAAACCTCTTGCACTGGAGAGAGAAGGAACAAGAAGAACTTTTTCATTATAAATGTTGGAACTTCTGTGAAGCTAAATGCCTCAAAATAAAAACAAAAAATCATTCTCAAGAATATGGTGTCTGCTGTCAGCATTACAGGGAGAATGTTTCCCTTTCTCACTTTGTCAGTGTGGTAAGTAATCTAAATGTTTGTGTAATTGTTGCAAGATTGTGTAATTGATGCAGCCAAAGATGTTTCTGCTGCAGAAAACCACTGGATGGAAAAAAAAAAAAAAAAGAGAGAGGAGAGGAGAGGAGAGGAGAGGAGAGGAGAGGAGAGGAGAGGAGAGGAGAGGAGAGGAGAGGAGAGGAGAGGAGAGGAGAGGAGAGGAGAGGAGAGGAGAGGAGAGGAGAGGAGAGGAGAGGAGAGGAGAGGAGAGGAGAGGAGAGGAGAGGAGAGGAGATACATCATGCCTGAATTATTCTATAACTACATGTGGTGTGTTGTGCATCAGAGAGAATGAGGGAATGAAATTGAGCCAGAGAAGGCAAATTCCTCAGATAAACAGGAAGGGGACCTGGTTGCACCTGCAGAGGAAGAGAAGACTTTGGCTTCTATAGGCCCCATGCAGAAAAAGAGTTGTTCATCACTAACCAGCATGCCCTGTGAGCGTGCTTCTTTGTATTAGTGTTGGTGAAGATATGTCAGGGACAAAAGAGATTGCTTACAGTGTTAGTCTCACATCAGACCACTACTCAAACAGAAGCAGTTACAGTGCATGATTTTTTGGGAGTTTGTTTGGATTTCTAATCCTTAAAGCTGGTCCTTTTTGGATGTTTAGTTCCTGAATAAATATTTAGGCACCTTATAATATCAAGCAAAACTTTTTAATGTGTTTGTTTTCAGTTTGTTATATAAATGCTGCATACGGGATATACTGTTGAAGGAACATGAAAGTGGTCAGCCAGGAGGAAAGCTCTTCATGAGCCATGAACTTGTTGCTGCTATCAAGGTTGGAATAAGCATCTCAGAGAAGTGTAAGATGTTCTGAAAGCAGCTTAGACTTGGCATGGAGAAACTTCATGGGGCAGATAGGTGTAGAAGTAAGGCAGCTGTGATACTCTTAAAAGGAGTTATCTGGCTAGTCTACAATAGGCAACAGACTCATAGCTAAGCTTTGCAAGCACTGGAGAAAGAAGCATTGTCAGCTTATAGCAGAAGTTAATCACTGAGAAAGCAGGAAGAAAAAAAAAAAGTACGTATTGTACAAAGATTCTCCAATAAGAGACGGATGTCTCTTCAAGCCTTTATTTACCATATCTCAAGCACCAAGTTTTCTGTATTTGAAGATAAAGTTGCTCTGGTTGTTTTTGTTGTTGGTAGTGGAGTTTTTTTAACATGTGCATTTATAGACATCAAGTAGTATCACTAGTGTCATCTGGCAAAATGTTTTCAGAAGAAAAACATGGAGAAGGTAGTTTCACAATGGTTGCTTTGGGATTCTTTCATGTCACAGTAAAAGTTTTAAATGTCCTAAATGTTTGTAATTCATGTTGACCTCACTGGCATCTGTGAATATTAAACAATTCAGAAAAGGTAGATATATTTTCATTGAATGAGTCAAAGAAGAGTTTGGAGTCTATCCCCCAGTATGTAAATTTCAGAGGTCAATCTCTATTGATTACAAGTAATAATAAAAAAAACAGGTTTCTACTCTTGAATTACCTTGCCAGTTGTTGAACAGTAAAGTCACTTTAATGAAGAAATATGACTCACAATCGTTGAAAAATTATATTTTTTTAAAACTATTATCTTCCAGTAGATATTTTTACTTCACCTGTCAGTCACAGTTTCCTTGTCAGAGTCAGCAGAAAGCAGTATGCGAATCATTCATCAATAACTGAAACTAAAACACCTGTCTGTGAGATGGAGCAGTTGAAATAAAAGTACGTTTTTTTTTTTGGTGTCCTTATTAGAAGAGTCTGTAACCTTTGATGCTACCAAAAGCTGGGAGCAGTAACACCTGTAACCACTGTGGTGAACTTTGAGTGAGGTTTTCTGTTCCAGACTGAGCCTGATTCCTTTGAATTTTGAGAGAATAGCAACCTAACAAGCTCTTAACTGGATCCTCTACTGGCCAGTGCTAAGACAGGTAAGAATTATAATTAAGAGTAGAACTTGTTATGCTTCAGATAGATCTGTTTTCAATGCAGGATCAGTATGCACAGTCATAATTATCATGCCAAATAATCTCACAGACAGTAGACAAATATTCCCATAGGTTCTCTGATGGTAGTTCTATATGAAAATTGACCCTTCTTTGTTCATTGTGCTCAATTAGTATGTTAGCTCACATAGTGGTGTCTGTATATCTTTTTTTAAGAAAACACCATAACTGCTAACACATGTGAATGACTATTATATGAACATGTTCTTAGTGTGAAAAATGGCCATCCATTCCCCAAATGCACAAAATAAACTTACTTAGAGAAGTATTTGTAAAGAGCGAATAGTAAGTGAAGTGAAATCACTGATGGATCAAAATTTTCCTGAAAATTTTTCTGAAAAATTCAGCAAGTACTGACAGATTTTCAGGTAGGAATAAGTATTCTTGTTTCTCAGAGAAGAACAGCTCCAGCAAAACACAGAAGTATGTGTATGCATACATATAAGTATCCAAAGTCAAAATGGTGACTTAGCCATATGAATCTCATTGACGATAATAAGAACCACGTGGCCAAGGACCTGCTTACAACATGGAAAAATTTTCTTAGTATCTCTATGTAATGTGAAAAAAATGTTAAATATTAAAACATTGCAGGTCTTAAAGCCTTTTTTAAATGCAAAACACATCTTGGTCAATAAAGTTTTACTAAAAATTATAAGAACACCATAAAAATCTTAGCTGTGCTTACAGAAATTGTGAAAAAAGTAACTATAATCATTTAGAAAGAGATAATTTCCATTTCATGTTAATGAACTAACAAAGACAAAAGTTGTTTTATCATCTACTTGTTCTACAAGCCTGTTAATGTCTTCTAAAAATATTCCATTCAAGTAGGAATTCACAGAGAAATTCTAGAACTGTGATTATTGCAGCCACAAGTGGATGAAAAAAAAAAAAAAAAAAAAAGTCCATGACAACATTTAGTCTCTAATGATACTTAAGCAGCAACTATTTTCCCTCAGTATGACAAATATGTTATAAATCTGTTGCTTAAAACACTAATAAGACACATATTTTTTAAGATTGACATAGGCTCCAGCTACAAAGGAAAAGCAGATAATTTAGAAAGGTTAATTAGATAAACAGAGCCTTAAGGTAAAAACTCATCCTCTTGTAGTGATGTAGAGTTGAAGGAAGTGAAATGACTTAAAGTGGAAACTTTGGTTGATCTGTGTCTGATGTATATCACTCCACCTTTTAAATGTCCCTTTTGGAAGTATGAAAGAGAAAGTTACCAGAAAACCATTTTTCTTTGTTTTATTTTTTATTACAGTGTAAGATGGAAACCAAATTTTAGGGCCAAAATGTATGATATACTATCTGGGAACAAAACAAATTCAAATGTAGAGCAGAAGAGGATATCTGTGAAAGATTGATGCAAATGGCAGAATATGAGGAAACTGATAAAATACCCATAACTATGGATAAAAGTTCTCTTGTGCTCATTTGTGAGGTCTGGGAAAGTGTCAAGGGAAACTGGTTTCTCCCAGTGGTTTTGAATAACCAGCCAATGCCTGAAAATTTTGATTGCCTTTATCATAAGTGGAAAGTAAAGCTTAGACTGAAATTGGAAGATGTGTTGAGTGTGCAAACCAGTTGAAACCAAAAGAACTGAAAAACAAAAACAAACAAAGAAACAAAAACACAACACCAACAAAAATGAAAACAAACAACAAACAAACAAAAACAATTTAAACAAAGAAACAAACAATGCCTCCCTCTCTTCTCCCCCCCCCCCCCCCCCACTATTTTAGGCACTTTTCCATGGAATTTTGCCAGATATTTCAAAGGCTTATGTTAAAACCTGGTTCCTGATTGACTTTCTTACTTTTTTTGTGCACTGCTGGGGGTTAAACCCAGCAAGCATCTAAGGCCCACAGAATGGAGTGGAAGACAGAATCAGTAGGGTAAAAATGAGAAAACTTCTGGGTTTTGTAGGGAATGTAAAAGCTCTGACTGAAAGTGAAGCAAAATCAGGAACTCATTTACTACGTCCCATGGGTAGGCAGGTGTTCAGTTGTTTCCAGGAAAGCGAGGTCCATCATGGGTAACAATTTATTGGGAAGACAAATGCTGTAACTCTCAACTTCTCCACTCTTCTTCTTTTCCCCAGCTTGTGTTATTCAACAAGATACCATATGGTGTGAAATGTCCTTTTAGCCACTTTGTGTCGTGTTCTGTTTTGTGTCCCCTCCCAGCTTCTTGTGCACCCCCAGATTCCATGGGCAGCATGAGAAGCAGCAAAGCCCTTGACTATATGAAAACACCACTCAGAACAATATAAAAAATAAAATAATAAAATGTGTGTTATCAATGTTGTTTTGGTCACAAATCCAAAATATAGTGCCATAAAAGTTACTGTGAAGAAAATTAAATCTATCCCAGCCAAAATCAGTATGCATGCTAAGCATATATAATGATACTTTTTATTTTAAATGTAACAAATTTGTGATAGTGCATGATTCTGGCCATGCAAACATGCAAATAGCTTATAGATACACCCTCAATAATGAGTATGCTATATACATGTACTTCAGCCAACTGAAGCAGTCACCTCTGCCTTTTTTTCATTCACTGCAGTGTATTTGCAATTTTATTATGCCGGTAGATACGAACTAATGTTTATTTTTTGTTTGTTTGTTTCTTTGAGTGGTGTAACTGTAGTGTAACAGTCACTCTTTTGAGTGATATTTTAATGAACTGTTAAATTCTCTAAACATATGGAAAAGGTATGTCACAGAGAAAGCTACACTTATAGCAATGCACATATGGTTACAGAAAAAACAGTTGCAATGCCATCGAAGCACAGTGTTCATTATATAAGCCATAGGCAGTGCACTAGCGGTTTAACACTGAAAAACTATGTTAATTGACTTCATACAGGTAAGTCCATTTTATAGTTTGAAACTCCTTTTGTTTAACAATTAATGATTTCAATGAGTCTGGACATAGTCGCAGGTTATAAAAGAGAAGCACTTTAGCTATTTCTACAAAGTACATCTTTTTAATGTGACACTTCTCCTTTTATCCTATGAGTTTCGTCATGCTTAAAAGAGAGATCTTTTAAAGTATGTAGGGCTGAAGCTATGAACTGTTTGGATACATTATTGTGGATTTGGTGGAAAACCTAATATTTTCTCAGGATGGACTGTGATTTTTCCACTTTGCTTTGGCAGGATCATTACACCACTGTGCACATATGTTTTTTCATAATTACCCACTACCAGTTGTAAAGTATGGGTCCTTGATTTGAGATTAGGTTTTCACAATGCTTGTAATAATATCTAAAATTGCAGAGTCCTGAAATTGATGTGAGGGTACTTTTTACATTTTACCTATGTAATAAATTGAAGCTTTGAAAAAAACAAACATTCAAAAACTTGATGTTGTAAAAAATATTTTAGACCTTGGATTAATGTCAGAGAGACAATTCAGACAACTAAACTAATGAAGTCATTTATGCTGATCGTACATAGAATAACCAGATATTAGCTTTGTTTTAGGGAAATTAGTAGAAATCTTCCACACTGCCTTCACTTTTTCCAAATATAAGAAGGATTTAAGAATTTCAGTAACCAAAGGAGAAATGTACATGTTATTTCCTATGACAATGTTAGGTATATTATTTTTTTCTTGCAATTGACCTTAAATCTATCAATATATTTTTCTCTTGAAAAGTGTCTCCAGTTATGTAACTGTGGTGGTTTTACCGTGTTAGGCAGCTAAACACCACAACTTCTCTCTCACTCCCCCTCCTTAGATGAGGAGGGGAAGAAGTAAAGAACAATTCACAGGTTGAGATAAAGATAATTTAATTAAAGGGAAATAATAATTAAGGAAAGATTATTATTAACTAAACAACTTAACTAAAGGGAAAAAAAAAAGGAAAGGGGAAAAGGGAGGGGGAAAGAGGAAAAAGGGAGGAAAACAAACAAACAAAACAAATAAAGGCTATGTGGAAGTGCAGAGGAAAGAAATTACTCTCTACTTCCCACAAATGAATGCTAATTGACCACATCTTGAAGCAGGGCCTCAATGCACATAGCCAGTGTTCAGGAGGAGGACTGATATTTTCATGAGAGCCCACTCCTCCCCTCTTTTTCTGGTTTCCAACTTTTATTGCTGAGTGTGACACCATATGGTATGGAATATCCCTTTGGTTGGTTTAGGTCAGCTGCCCTGGTGATGTTTCTCTTCTCACATTTTTTGCCCACCCCCTAGGAGGGTTAGAGAGAGTCCTGATGCTGTGCCAGCACTGCTCAGCAGCAGACACAACACTGGTGTGATACCACTGCTGTTCTAGCTACAAGTGCAGAGCACAGCACTGTATGGGCTGTTGCAGGGAAAGTTAACATCCTAGCCAGACCCAGTACAGTAACTTTCTCAAGTTCTTCATATTCTCCTTCACCTTGGTATTCTCAGCTTCCTAGATACTCAGAAATCTGCATCATTTCCCTTTGGTAATTTGAAACTGAAGAAAAAGCCATAAGATGAGGAAGATGGATTACTCAACCCAAAATACATTTCCTTGAGAGAAACTCATGGCTACAAAACAAATGTAAGTCCTCATATATGTGCAAATACATACACATAAAATATGCATGTCTATGACCAGGTCCTAAACTTCACAAAGAATTGTGTGAGTGCTACATTAGGCTGTTTAGGATCTTCCTCCCACACACCCTCCTCCCCCTCCCCCTCCCCCCTACTCCTTCAGTAAATCCATACCTGAATATCCTAAAAAAAAAAGACATTTATGTCTGTACAAAGATCATGTCAAGAAAATAAACTGAAAGGTCAGCACACTAAAGGCAAAAGACTTTTTAATATATTATTTTTTTTATTCTATTTTGTTTTGTTTTATTTATCAGTTGCCTGTTGCTTGTATTATTTGCCTAGTCTCCCTGTATGTCTTTCCAAGTCCAGATCCTGCAGTCTCACAGTCTGAACAGGCAGTCATTTCCTTTTTCTTACAGTGAGGTTCTGGCTAAAAGTGTTCGCCTGCATTCATCTGCATGCTGAAATTTGCAAAAGGAACACACAAGAAAGTTGTAATTAACTCCACTAGGATTTAAATGGGATTGAACACATGACTTCTAAAGGGTAACCTCAAGGCCTTGGTATATTTTAACAAATGCAGTTTAATTTCATACATTCAGTTAATTTGTTTTAGCTTTGCAGTGTCCCTTGGGATACAGGTCCTTTACGCACTGTTTCAGCAAGGAAACATTTTGTCTGCAGAGTACTTCATTTAGTGGAGCTCATATCTTCATGTTGCCTCTAGGACTACTGGAAAACAAATGTTAAGTAGTAAAACAATAGAACAGTTGTTAGATGCACTGGATGTCACAATATCATTCCTTCTGATCTACAAGAGGGCATGCAAAATCAAAACAAGGCTCCTGGTTTGTAATGGATATCTCTTACAAATGACAATTGTTATGAAACTATCACAAAAGGGAGAATTAGCTGTCTAAGAAGATCTCTGCAATTTCTTCTGGATCATTAAGGAAGCATAGACTAGAAGGGCAAGCTGCTGACACCCATGGTGGTAAAGCTAGCATAGGGTAAGTGTTATATGTCAAAACAAGCAAGCAAGCAAACAAACAAAACCCTCGCAACCACTTAACAATGAACAATGTGGAAGTATTGGCTGACACTGGGTGAAGGACAATTATTTTATATGGCCTCTAATTGTATCACTTTTGTCCATTCTCTAATGCTTGTTTTATTTTGCTGAAGAAACTGTTAAGGCACTAAGATTAACACCTATTGCAGCACCATTAGAGGCTCAATGTTGTTCAGAAGTCTATGTGTTACTGAACTGACACGTTTCCTCACAGACTAAGCAAGTACAGAATTGCTTATCATTCCTCTAAAAATGATATAATTTCACAAACAGTAAAATGATCTAGAAAATTATACAAAATTAACTGAAGTTTACTCTTAAAGATCTACAACTGAGAGTTCTGAATTCCCTGGAGGCATATAAAGCCCCGGTACAAGATGGGAACCTTTCCACTCCTTTTAGCCTTCTGGTGGATGCAGAAATGGTGGAAATGTGCTATCCCACTGTCTGGAAAAGGGCTTTCTCCACTGTTGTGAAGATGACTATCACTATTTTAGGAGGAAATAATACTATGTAGATGCTTGAAGTAACTAACTGACTCAAAGTATAAATTTTAGTTGCACAGCAATATGTCAGAGTAGTCCTGAGAGAGATGTCTGTATAATTCATTCTTCAGTCTTTTCTATACATGAATTAAGCTTCCCAGTTTGCTGACTATGACAAATGTTAGTAAATACTTTATTCTACTGCATTCAGGTGTCTGTATCTTACCTTAGGACCTTGTCCATTTGCTTTCTATTCTTCTGAAGCAGGGCATTACATAACATCTTTAGACTCTGGGCACTGATTGTTCCTCTAGGTCTTTTTCAAATCTCTTCTGAGCAATATTTTTCACTTATGTTCAACACACACAATTGAAGTGGGGTTTTGTTACATTTCTATGTTTCCAACAAATGCAATCACATTTTTTGTCTGATAAAACAAACATTCAGTTATTTACATAAAATTGAATATTTTTTTTGCTTTCTATTTATATCCCGTTAGAAGTTCTGCATCCCAAAGTTGCACTCAGTTCTGAATTCTGTTCAGTTTCAGGTACCTTTAGTGAAGTTGATCACTGGGAGTCCAACAGAAAAAGCTTAACTAGATATATGACACAAGAAATATTTAGTGATAAAGGATTCACCCTTATGAATTTCAGGAATAAAAAATACAAATTAAAAAGATACACTTTCAGAGGTGTAATACCCAACAACTATGTTCACCTAAAAATTCTGCCTTGAGCATAGTTTTTTTTTTTTTTTTTGGGTCTAGACAGTGGTGTGAAAATATTTCTCTTTTATCCTTACTGTACCATTACAAGCAGCTATTTAGACTTTGCTTAGGTTATAAAAATAAATAAATAAATAAATTTAAATACTAGAATTCTGGCACATCTTTTGGTGGTAAGGCAGAACAAATACTACTCAATTAGCCTATAAAGCTGATCTGTGGAGAACCTGACCCCCATTTGTCCAACAAGATCCATGACTGGCGTAAAAGATTTTGACATGCTACAACTGTGAATTTTAATAAGAAGCCCTTTATCCATAAAATGGATGCAGTTCATGCTAGAAATATTATATGGAAAAATAAAGTAACATTCAGATATCAAACTGTTATGATATCTGTTTTGTGGTAGTGTATGAATGTAAAAGAGCTGAATTAAGAACTGTGCATTTTTCCCCCTACACTTTATACAGAAAGAGTTATTATTATTATTTTACCCAAAGCATCCTGAGCAAAGATTAATGTCTGTTTGTATTTGATTTTATAGTTAATCAATTATCAAGGACATGCCATAATACATTCAGTGGAGTTCAAGGACAGGATATATTAGATACTCAGTATTAAGAAATGTATAGAGATAGGAGATGTTTGTAATTGTTTGTCTTTCCAATATTCTCTGCAATATTGTACAAGATTAAGCAAAAAAAAATAAATATATATATATAAATAAAATAATAAAATAAATGTACATTTACAAATTCCTAAAGATTAAAGAAGTTTATTGACTTAAAATTACAAGAAATAAACAAACAAGCAAACTACAACAATGAAAACTGTAACAACAAGGAGATGGATACACTCCAACAACAAGAAGGGAGAAAAAATTCTTGATGCAGATATTTTTTTATGCTTGGTGTGGATTTCTGTGGTGCTTCTGTCATGTAATACTTCACTATGTATTTGACCATTCACTTGGAAAAAAAAAAAAAAAAAGATAGAAGAATCAATATGTAATACAATGTAATACAAAACAATATTTCCAATTTGGAGAAATATATATCCCAGTTATTTAGTTTTCCAATACAAACTACATAGTTCTCCAACTGTTCTGCATGTTAATTGCCATAACAAAACCTTGTGATATATGGCCAACATTTACAGTGAGATGAAGGAACATGAAGCCACATTCTAAACTCAAACAAACTTTGAGTGAAACTTTTAAAAATTTACATAAGGCCATTAGGAAATTGTCTTATTTCTTATTTCTTTTTCAGTTCTTAAAGGTTTTTCTTTGTTCTTTAACTTTATGCAGGAATTTAGAATTTAGAGGGATTTAGGATCACTTTTATTTTGTAAAATATGAAGACAATAAAGCCTTCACTCTTGTATTAAATATCATTTAAGAAAAAAAAAATCAACAACGAATAACACAACTAAAAAGTAATATATATCAGAATATCCTTGAAAAATAATACAAACATACACTAATATTTTTATTTGCAACAAATTCCAAATTTTCAGATGTTAGTAATTTTGCAGTTTTTGTTTTGCATTTACTCATTAACATTTATGAATTACATATACTCATTAATATTTATGAATCCATACATTAAAAAAAAAAAATAAATCTCAAGATACCCTGAAGTAGTTCTATCACTTTGGCAATATCTGTTTCTGTCTGATTGCACAACACAAAGACATACCTCCTGTTTGACCTTTCTGTAGTAATGCCAAGAATCTATCAACAAAAATAAGGTTCAACATCCAAATTAAATCACAAACAGAATTATCTTCATGTACATAATAGATCTTTTATAAAGAGACAGAATTTCTTTTTCTTTAGACTTAGAGAGATTAAGGTCACATCACAGTATGTTAAAATACACAAACCTCGATAATCTTTGGCAGATTTATTACCTACCACACACTCCTAGATCCCTGTGAATCTTTGTAATTCTTAACATGAACATCTGGTAGTAAATAACCAAACATAAATTGCTTGATGGAAAGAGAAAGATACCTTCTTATACTCCCAGTGAGGTTCTTCATTGGCAAGCTAATCAAAGAATGATTCAGAAGAAAAGCTAAAAACAATGTTTGTTTGTTTTTGCAGATGTCCCAACATTTGAGCTTTAATTTATAGAGCAAATATTTCAGTAAAACAAATACTAGAATCTGAACTAGATAAAATTTATCAAGAACTTCCAGTGTATTTTCTTGAACCCATCTGATTTAGCAAAATTTTCTGTTTGTGAAGAATTGAGTCACTTAGTTGTATAGGGAAAAGCATTTAATGGTTTAGGAGATAGAAGAAATGAAGAAGAGTAAAATGCAAGCTAAGCCTTAAATAGCACTGAATTTCTGGATTTATTTTTTTTTTTTTTGGTTGGTTGCAGGGTTGGTTGGTTGCTGTCTAATCTCTAAATTGTGGAAGGTTTCTGTAGGAGGCTTGAAAGGAGAATCTTTCAAGAAACTCTTTATTTTTATTTTATTTTATTTTTTCTTTTTCTGAGAGTTTATGGAACCCTTGCTAGAACTGGGTTGTTGACAGCCATTCTTTTATCACTTGTATATCTTTACACCTGGTTTATCCATACAATTTCTCACACGAGTGGGGTGAGTACAGTATTAACACTACAGCGCACCAAGCACACTGTTTACTCATGGCAGCCCTGTAGGACCTGTAGAGAGTAATCGAACTATATTTGGTACTTTTATCATCTTTGTCACTGACACAGAACAAGTCACAGCTGATCTTGATGAAGATTCAGGTAGAGACAATGAGAAGGTGAAGGAAACTGAATTCCAGACACTTTCTCTAAATAGTCATGTTCTGAATCTTCTCAGGGCATTGGAGGGATGGGGAATATATGAAGTTCTATAGAAGGAGTATGTATTACAGAATCACAGAATTTCTAAGTTGGAAGAGACCTCAAGGTCATCGAGTCTAACCTCTGACCTAACACTAACAGTCCTCCACTAAACCATATCCCTAAGCTCTACATCTAAATGTCTTTTAAAGACCTCCAGGGATGGTGATTCCACCACTTCCCTGGGCAGCCCATTCCAATGTCTAACAACCCTTTTGGTTAAGAAGTTCTTCCTAACATCCAACCTAAAACTCCCCTGACGCAACTTTAGCCCATTCCCCCTCATCCTGTCACCAGGCATGTGGGAGAACAGACAAACCCCCACCTCACTACAGCCTCCTTTAAGGTACCTGTAGAGAGTGATAAGGTCACCCCTGAGCCTCCTCTTCTCCAGGCTGAACAAGTCCAGCTCCCTCAGCCGCTCCTCGTAGGACTTGTTCTCCAGACCCCTCACCAGCTTCGTCACCCTTCTCTGGACTTGCTCAAGCACCTCGATGTCCTTCTTGTAGCGAGGAGCCCAAAACTGAACACAGTACTCGAGGTGTGGCCTCACCAGAGCTGAGTACAGGGGGACGGTCACTTCCCTAGACCTGCTGGCCACACTGCTTCTTATACAAGCCAGGATGCCATTAGCCTTCTTGGCCACCTGAGCACACTGCTGGCTCATATTCAGCCGACTATCAACCATCGCTCCCAGGTCCTTCTCTGCCTGGCAGCTTTCCAATCATTCCTCTCCCAGCCTGTAGCTCTGCTTAGGGTTATTGCACCCCAGGTGCAGGACCCGACACTTGGCCTTGTTGAACTTCATGCAGTTGACCTCAGCCCATCGGTGCCGCCTATCCACATCCTCCTGCAGAGCCTTCCTACCCTCGAGCAGATCAACACAAGCACCTAACTTGGTGTCATCTGCAAACTTACTGAGGGTGCACTCAATGCCCTCGTCCAGATCATCAATGAAGATATTAAAGAGGACTGGCCCTGGGGAATGTCACTATTGACTGGCCTCCAAATGGATTTGACTCCATTCACCACGACTCTTTGGGCCCGGCTATCCAGCCAGTTTCTAACCCAATGAAGTGTACACCAGTCCAAGCCACGAGCAGCCAGTTTCTTGAGGAGAATGCTGTGGGAGACAGTGTCAAAAGCCTTGCTGAAGTCAAGGTATACCACATCCACAGCCTTTCCCTCATCCACCAAGCGCTTTACTTTGTCATAGAAGGAGATCAGGTTTGTCAAGCAGGACCTGCCTTTCATAAACCCATGCTGACTGGGCCTGATTGCCTGCTTGCCCTGCAAGTGCTGCGTGATGACTCTCAAGAGAATCTGCTCCATGAGCTTCCCTGGCACTGAGGTCAAACTGACAGGCCTATAGTTTCCAGAGTCTGCCCTCTGGCCCTTCTTGCAGATGGGCGTCACGTTTGCTAGCCGCCAGTCAACTGGGACCTTCCCTGATAGCCAGGGCTGCTGATAAATGATGGAAAGCGGCTTGGCCAGCTCCTCTGCCAGTTCTCTCAGTACCCTCGGGTGGATCCCATCCGGCCCCATCAACTTGCGCACATCCAAGTCACAAGCAGGTCACCATGTAGCTGCATTATAGTCTCATTTGGTGAAAAAACATGTTTCAAGTATTTTGAAGTGGTTTTATACTCTTTATTTATGCTGAAGGTTCACTTGTAACTAATACTTTATATCATCTGCAGCATGGTAAATGATGACCTCACTTTCAGCTGTCAACTGGTCATGAAGGTATGCTATCAAAAATGTTAAGTAATACAAAACATAGCATTCATCTGTCAAAAATAAGAACCAGTATCAGTTGAATCATCTCTTATTTATATCGGTTTTAAACCTCAAAATGCATGTCACTATCTCTTAGGCACTTAAGGAATCTAAGGCAGATCAAAATTAATTGAAACTGAGATGTAGTTTCCACTCTTAAAAGAACACTCCTTTGAAAGAGCAAGAGTTTTCTCAGAGACTGGAATGCACTACTTGGAGAAATTAGGACTCTTAAAAACTGTTTTTAATACCCTCCTTCTCACTTTATGTTCTTTGTTTAGTATAAAATCACATCCCTAAAACAAAATAGCCCCCTATATGTCATTCTGTGGGGAAGAAAACACAGATATTGCTGACATATAGAGAAGATGGAATGCATTCAGATATTAAAGTAAGGAGCTGGGAACAGGATGAAGTTTAACAGAATACAACAGCATAGCATGTGGGGAATGTTTTTTTTTTTTTTTTTTTTTTTTTTGGCTCATCTACAAGGTTTGAGAAAAAAAAAAAAAAACACACAACAAAACAAACAAACAAAAAAAAAAACCAGATGTCTTTCTACAGCTCTACATGCTTGAAACTAAACCTCACTCTACACTCAATTCAAAGACCATTTTCAATCCAGCTAGCCATAAATGGCTTCATCAGTGGTCTAGAATGAGAGGTAGATTGTTGAACCATTGCCAAGACACCTGGCCTTTGGGAAACCATATAAGTATGTTGGTCAACAGATCACCAAACTGCAGATGGACATCTGAGCCTGAGCCCCAGACCTCATCACTGGTGTCAGCCACTGTGTGAGTTTTACTTTATCTGAGCCAAATACTTAACTGAGTTAGACAAATTACACTCTTTTTCTTTTACTGAGAATTTGGATCATTTCTTTTTGCTACATTCTTGCTATGTTCCAAGAAGCAATTTTCAAAAGACACCTTGATGTCTCCTTGACATCAAGAATAACATACTGTTAAGCAATTATAGCCCACAAGGAAAGGATCTAAACTGATACTAAGGACATCTCCATGTTCAGGTGTCTTTAAACCCACCAGAAAACAAACAAAAAACAATACACCAGAAAATGTCCATATGAGCTTTTCAGTTTCACCAAAATCTAAGAGCATATCTGCAGATAATCTTATTTGAATAAGGAATGGCTTGAACTCAACAGGTAAATATAAATCCTCATAAGCAGCATTTTCAGTATCTTCACGCAAGGAAACACAACAGAAAATATGCAACAGGTAATTCAGCTTTTAGCCCTAGGCATGGATATAGTTAGTGTAATTACCTGCGTAGTTACTCTTCAGAGTAGGTGAGTAGGTCAACAGAGAGTGTCTGATACTTTGGTTTTATCCCTTGTAGATGCTTGACTGAACTGTGTCTTTTTTTTTTTTTTTTCTTTTTCTGTTATTATAGGCTAGCATTAAATTGGTACCCACACAAGGATTTGTTCAGCTGAGTTGAAATATTACATAGTGGTGTCACTGAGTCACAATATCTCTAGATAGGCTCTAGAGATATCTCTATCTCTAGGCTCATTGTGTAGTTCATATACCACCCCTTTTTCAGGTCACTGCTTAGTGCAGTCTGTTCTGAAGAATTTAAAGAAATTCAGAATTCAGATAGAGTTAAAGGTTTATTCACTGAACACTTTCACTGTTTCTTTCTTTCTTGTTGTTTATTTTTTTGCTTGATTTATTTTTTATTTTTGTTTGTTTTCTTTTGTTGTTGTTTTGTTGTTACTGTATTTTGTTTTTCATTGTGTCCTTTGTTTTGTATTCTGTTATGCCATCTCCCCTTCACCCCCCATTGCATATGCCTCAGCTTTGTACAGTTCCCTGAGAGCAGTAAGCCATGGCTCATGCATGCTAATTATGAGCTATTTCCTCTTACCTTAGGAATAGGAATGGAAGACAGAAGGAGTCTGGCATCTAAACTTATTTCACTTTTACTTTTGAGAGATTTATCATTGTTCAGTTCCAGAGTGGAAGTGCTCTTTTCTTCACACAGCAAGCATCCTATGGTGTCTTTCAATTCCTCTCTTAAAACATCTTTAAAATCAAATATTTGCTTTAATTCCAGTGGTGACCATTTACATTTTCTTTTCTTTGCTCTTTCTACTCCTCATCCTTCATTTTTGTTCTTGTCTTTCTGGTCATTTTCTGTTGGCAAGAATAAAAATTATACATGCATATAATTTACCAGAATAATTAATGTCTCCTTTCTGTCTCCTTGATTTCAGTTTTCCCAAGCCTTTACATACATTCTTGAATATTTTATTTCAATAAATGAAGCTTCCAAGTTGGCCCATTATGTTGAAACCAGAAGTATGGTCTTTTTTCTCTCTCTGTTTCTCATTCTTTCTCCTTGGCATGGCAAGAGCCGGTAGTTCTACAAAAGCCTGCCATAGACATTGGGCTCTGTGCCTTTGGGAGAGTGAAACAATGTTGGGAGTCACTGGGAAGCTGTGTGTGCCAGGGAAACCCTCTATTTCAAGTGTTCTTGTTCCACTGTTATTTTTTTTGCCTCTGGGTTCTTTTGATGGTTTCCAGGTCTCTCTTTTGGGATTAGACCATTTTATTTGCTGTTGCTGCTAGGAAGCATCATCAAAATGAAGAAGCAAAAGAATCTTCCTTTATTTATTTATTTATTTATTTATTTATTTATTTATTTATTTATTAGGTCAATTCAACTACACTGTATGGGTGAGATCTTGTACCAGATCTTGTATATGCAGATGTAGCAGAATTATATCTAGAATATAGTGAATATGACATTAAAATCCCATAATGTAGAAAATAAAAATTGCATTTTCTTTTTAAATCAAGAATTCATTATCAAAAGCGTAGTCTTGTTCACATGTTGGTAATTGGTGTAATTGTGTAATACTTGTATTACGTTTCTCCTGCTTGTTTGTCTATTATCAAGTTCATTAGACAATTGAATACAGTACTATAGAAATTACAACCAAGACTATACAATAATTCTATGAAGTCAGTTTCAATGAAGTCATGTTTTTCCATTAATTTTGTTTTGAGGGCTATATTTTCTCTGTTTGTGGTGTTTTTCACTGTTGGTGTCTTGTTGTTTATTTGTTCCTCTTACAAAGTCATAGGTCTTGGTAGAAATTGTATGGCCTGTATCAGCATATCATAACATCACCTTTCGTCAAGCTCTGAGAATAATCATCCTCACAAGGAAAGGGGAACTGTAACCCACTTTTGCCCTTAACATAAATGTCAGAAGTTTTTCAAGGCCAATAAAAGTCAGTACCAAAAGGCTAGAGTAATATGCATTCTAAGGAACATGAATATTACCAGGGTTTATCCCACATTTAAAAACATGAGCAACTTACCTCAACCAATTAGATACTGTATGCAGCTTACCCATAGATCTTCATGCTTCCATGTGGTTGAAAAATGGTTTTGATTTCATTCAGCCTTGATGTCCAGGATGAACAGTTCAACAGATGTCCTCAGAAAGCAGCAGTGAGACTGATGGTGGTTTGCAGCATTTAAACAATTACTGCCAGTTCTGGATAACTTAATCTTTAATCTTTAGAACATTACAAAAAAAAATCACTGACCACCTATTAGCTCACTTCAGAGGTTTAGATTCATTCTGACATCTGAATTCCCCTGCCAGTGGGAGTATCAATGGTTATTCTGCTGTAATTTTTCTGCCCCAGAACCTGCTTACATGCATAGCCAACTCATGTTTAAAAGCTAGCAAGCTCCTCTCATTTGCACTTAAACTGTCATCCTATACCTTACCCTGTATTTGAGGGCCCTTTGAAGAAGGGGAGACATATGAAAGACAAAAAACAGATCATTCACACCCACTTCTTCGTGCCTTTGTGGCCCTACGCCTGGAAAAGAGGAGGCTGAAGGGAGACCTCGTTGCAGTTTACAGTTTCCTCATGAGGGTGAGTGGAGGGGTAGAAGCCAATCTCTTCTTTCTGGGGAACAGTGACAGGACCTGAGGGAATGGAGTCAAGCTGCTACAGGGGAGATTCAGGATGAATATCAGGAAAAGGTTTTTCATCAAGACAGTTGTCGCACACTGGAATAGGCTCACTGGGGGCGTAGTTGTGGTATCAAGCCTATCATAGATTAAGCATTTGGACCATGCTCTCAGTCATATGGTCCAAATTCTGATTTTTGTGTAGACCTGTGTGGAGCCAGGACTTGGTCTTGGTGATCCTTGTGATCCCTTCCAACCCCTTGGACTTGGTGATCCCTTCCAACTTGGGATACTCTATAATTCTATGATTCTAAGTCTCATGTGACTTGAGCACTGACTCTCCAGCCTGACCTCATACCCTCCCAACTCTTCAAAACTACATCCCAGAGCACCTCCTTCTGGGTGTCCAGCCCCTTGCCATCACCCTTCACCAATGGTTCAGCTCTACTCCCCACAGGCTTCTTGCCATGGTGTGTAACAGAGCTGTAATTGTTTCCCAGAACTTGCTTTCACTGAATCCCCACTGCCACAAAGTGTATCAACAAACCAGTGAAAAAGCCAAAAGAGTGCCCTGTTGCTGGCTGGAAGGGAGATGAATCGTGTCGTAGTTCAGAGCACGGTTGTTGCTCTGGCACCGAGTAACTGCACTTGGTCTCTGCCAAGGCGGGTGTCAGCTGGTGAATTATAACATTGGCAGACAGGACAGAGATAAGCAAAAAAATACAATGACAGCTGTTACACAGAACTATTCTTTCTGGCCTGCTGAATACAAAAATGCATTGTGTAAATAAAGACAGACAGCTTCATTATGCAATTGTCTGCTACTAACTTGTCTGCTGAAGAAGTAGTATTGATTCAGGAAACTATACCCAAGCTCATCAGCCTAATGTGTTCTTGCTTTCAGGTTCCCAGTGTAATAAGAAATATAGTAATGAAGACCTCTAACAATAGTATTACAGAAATAGATGCTCAATGGGGAAAGAAGGTCCTGATGCTAATCCAGTCAGTTTGTTTCTGATAAATATTTCCTACAACTATTCGAGTCTAAAGAAAAACCTGGAAACAAATATGTTCATCTTGCATGGCAGATATTAAGATGTAACTGGAGTTAACAAATATTCTTTCTAGAAAGATATCATCTCTTTCTATCAGTGCAAATCAACACATATATATGTATCTATTTTTATGTTGTGTTTTAGTGTAAGTGGTAAAAAGGTGTTAAATGTGGAAACTGCAATAGATAAACAACTGAATTAAGCTGAAGTTATTTTATTGCAGTGTTTTTATTGAATTTTGTTTTTACTTTTTCACATAGTTATCTTTGCAAATGATGCAGTGAAACATAGTGTGGGACACAAGAATGTATCATTTAAAGACTTTTTCAAATGGCTTCATTTACCTTTTACTTTCACCTGACATCACTGAGCTGCTTAACTGAACAAAATGAAGCAAGGAATGATTCTGCAGAGATGTTCTTATGAGTGAGAAGCAGATGAAACTATTCATTTTGAAAATAAAGGAAGGGAAAGTTAAATCAAAAGCATATTGTGTTGAATATTGCAGGGCATTCATCTGTAGGAGAGCTTGGGAGTAGAAGACAAAACTTAAAAAACTGAGGGTATAAATAGACTGTAAAGAAAGGGTAAGTAGTTTAATTCTCAGTGGGAATTAGTCAACCATCCAAAGCTCATGAGAATTATTCCAGTTTTCAAGGGGCAATTGTGTCTGAACTGGCTCTGCTATACATTTGTTGGGATCCTGGAAACAGTTTTGTGAACTGTGAACAGAATTTTGAGAAGGGAAAAACTTTGTGATTCCTGAATTCATTTTTTTTAAGTGAGAAGGAAAGGTAGGGATGACCACAGATTATTTTAAGCTCTTTTTATGTTACCTTGCACTTGTATAGAAGGTTATCAGTATTATGCAGAATTGTTTTAAAATGGTGTTTGCCTGAACAAGTCAAGTTGAATTGTTTGCATAGGTGTATTGTTAACCAAGAAGAGAGACAATGATGAGCAAAGGTCTTCCTGGATGTTTTTATAAGCTGTGTTTGCTCATGCACTCTGGTTTATGAACCAGCTCTTATCTAGCCATCTAACAGCCTGTGCAGAAAATCTGCATCTGTCTGACTCTGTCCAAATCCTAGGTGACCCTTGATAGAAAAATGTTATAACTATAAAATGATGCAGTCAAATTAGGAACTGAATCTTTCACTTAATTATTAAGGGATAAGTAACAATGTCAGAGGGAGATCTAGACCAGAATTCGGTGGCAATTAAAAATAAATAAATAAATAAATAAATAAATAAATAAATAAAAGCTTGTAAAATCACGTTCTCCTCCATTTACACCTGAAAAACCTCAATTTGTGGTTGAGTTACTTTGCCATTTCAGGTGTGCAAATAAATTCACATTGATTCACATTACAAGTGATGGTTTTGCAGTGGATTTTTCTTGGAATATTTACCTGGTAATTAATTTTAGTTACATTATAACAGTTAAATAAGGAATTGCTAACATTTTAGAAAGAATGTAATAGCTTTAAAAGCTGCAAAACCCATTGCTTTTCAGTTAGATGTTGTTTGGCATAAGTTATTCCAGTTTCAAGAACATATAGAATATTATTAACATACCTTAAGATCACAGCTGAATTACTGTGCTTGTTTAGATTTATAACTCCTAAAATGTAAATCGTCCTTGCGTTTATATTGACAGTTTCAGTGAGCTTGGGTCATTTAGATTTAACGTGTTATTTCTCTGAAATGTGCACATCACTTTGCAAATGGTGTAACACAAAGAGAACAAGGTTATTTGTAATGAGTCTTAATTTTTCTTTTTTTTTTTTTTTTTTTTTTTTTTTTTTGAGTAATATTCACTCTGTTGGAACCCAGCCTAAAAGAATGTGATATGGTTATGTTGTAGATATTTACCATTAATTACAAACATAACAGAACCAATAGCATTTATATAAATAATTAAATAAATAAAATTAGAATAGACTCAATGAATATTGTAGAGATTTCCCCTCCAGAGAAACAGGACTTTCCTCTCCTGACCCAAGCAGTCTTGTTGGGGGAACAAGTTCTTCTCCTGAATTCTGATCCCCATTCTTTGTAACCAGCAACCCCCTTCTCTTATTCTCTTATTCTCTTGCAATAAACATCTGGACTCTGCCTCTTTAAGTAAAAACAACATCATGGCTGTAGCCATTTTGTTACTCCTGTAGTTCCCTGATATAAATAGGTCCTGCTTTCCCTATTTCAACTTGCTCTAAGTAACTCTGTATCATGGCATAAGTGCTTTTCATTCATGCTCCTATGCAAAAGTAACATAGACTTTGCAAAAGAATTGTTTGAGGATATAAATAATTTGGTTAAAAATTAAATAAGCAAAGACACATGAATGTCTGTGATGTATATTGTATCTGTTAGCACTATCTGGCTACATTTATTTATCAAAACATGGAAGTGGGACAATATCTTCCAGTGTTACAGAAATGTCAAGGCTATGTAACTGTTATTTAGGCTAAACATGACATTGCTGTTGTTGTTCTTTATCTTATTTACTACCAAGCTCTGATATGCTCTAAATTGCTATCATACTGTAGGAATTTAGGACAAGAATTGTAACAATTCTTGCAGTGTCCCTCCTGCTTTAGCAGTCTAGACCCTAATTACTGGGTTTGGATGTTACCTGAATAGACTTTCTTATTTCTGCTAACTGTACCTAGAGGAGGATTTAAATACCATACAGTGCTGTTTCTTTTACTGTCACTCTACATGTCCACTGCATAGAGAAAATGATGTCTCAACATCCTGTAAGCAAAGCTGTTCATGGCCATTTTCAGTATTTCCAGAAGCCAGAAATTCTCTGAGGAAGAATTTTTCAAAGCATCTTAATCCTACATTCCTCAATGCAGAAGCTATGTGTAAAAGTAAAGCTAGCACTAAAAATATATGTAAAGTATTTGAAAAGTAAAAGTAAGTCATATACGGTATTATTGTTGATTTGTGTAACAAGGGTAAGCGTAAACAACCATACTATTGCTTACACATTTAAAATTATATACTGATAGCAAACAATTGAGCTTCAAAATATTCCAGTAAACCATATAAATGTTATCATCTCTGCTATACAGAAGAAGCAAGAGATGTTAGTATTTGCCGTAATTTAAGCAGAGGCCTTTAAAATGCCAGTGGCAGGACTGTGTTTGAAACCTTAAACAATTTCAAACTCCAACTGTAAATCACTCTATGCCCTGTGGTGAAAAGAAAAAGAAAAACAAATTTCCTCTGTACCTCTTGCTATGACTCTCCCTTCCCCATCCTTCTACTCCTCCTGCCCCTTTCCATAAGCATATTTTCTTACATCCTCACCTACTGTGAAATGCCTCTGCAGAAACCTGAAGCTTTCATTTTAGGGTGTAATTTATTCTTCACTGAAACAATGCTTCCACAGATGTGAGGAAAAGTTGCTCCAGTGTAGATATACTTACTTTTGCTAGAAGAAAGTCTTCCCCAGTGTGTTTTCTCTTCTTGCTTGTTTAACGTATGGCAAGAAAATCACTGTGGTGACTGTAATTTAGTAACTCCAAAAGCAGTTTCTTCCAACATCCTGGACTCCTTGGCTCTGTACTAAAGCCTTCCATGGAAGAGGATAATCTTACACTGAGGATTAGTTTGGCCCATTTTTTTTAATTTTTTTTTTTTTTTGGTGCATGTGTTTGTTTGTGTTTACTCAGAAAATCTTGATCAAGATGAAATTTGATGAAAAAAAAATGAAGAAAACAACTTTAAAAAAAAAAAAAAGTTCTAAATTATTTTTTCCATTTTCTGGTGATCTCTGAAATTCATCAAAAGAAAATTCTATCTGCAAACAGGAAAAAAAATACACCTTGACTCTAATTATTAAACTGATGAGATAACTGCCATAATCTTATCTACATGACCGTTCATAGCTGGATTCTGAAGTGAATACTCCCAGTGATGCACAGTCCCATTTTCTAAATAAGAAAGACATGAAGTCAGCCTCAGGCTTATTTCCTGACCTAGAAATAGAAGGCTGTGTACAGATGTAAAATCCTTACACCAGGGAACTGGGCTCTCATGTCCCCTCTGTATCTTCACCTGATCAGAGGGATAGGGGACAGAAGACTGGACTCATCCTGTCCCATGGCCATTGGCACAATCTGTGAATGGTTCCTTAGATTTGCCTTTTCCTGTTTGGTACCAAGACACAGGTGTGCCCCTACCCTGGTCTCAGTTGTCCTATTTAAGGGATACCAAGCTTACTTCTGCAAGTGTGGCCATGCTTGGTGACATCTGTGCTTTAGAAACAGACTGCTGTGTGTTAGGTCTTCTGTGGGCTAATCACAGGTCCTAGTACTCACCTCCTCTCCTAAAGTGATATAGACATGTTTCATCACTTCTCCTGAAATTCACGGTAAAATTATGAAGTCCTTAAGTAGATATAAAACTTAGGACTTGAGCTGGCTGTGTTTAGATAAACTTACCCAATGTCTTGGTTTGACCTGAATGGTCACTGATACAGGATGTATATTAAGTAGCCTGAAATAGATATTGGATACTGGAATATCAGATACAGGTTACAGATACTCGATACACATGGAAGCATCAAATTTGCTGATGGGCTGGCCAGACAAATATGATTTGTACAGGGGAAAAAGAGTGCTAAGTCCACATTTAAAAGGCTAAGAGTTTTGATCAGAACTACACACTTTTTTATGACTTCTTTCCACCCAAATGTTACCCTCAGCCTAGCAGCCCCAATGACTAAGCAGTGAGGAGCACTTGCTTCCATGTTGACATTGCATGTTTTCTTGCCAGTGTCACCTTGCAGTGATTTTTAAACATGAGGTGTGGACACAAGTAGAAACAGTGATAATTTATTTTAATTATCAGTGTAGCTGGAGAGGTGAAACTAAGCTCATCTCTCCTTCCATTCCACCATAATTAATATCAGTCAGGCAGCCAACCTCACATTCAATGCATTAGTAGTTATTAAATTGGTTCAAAATGTTTTATGACTGAGATAGGACAGAGTATTTCTCAGATGACGTTACATACATGTATTTTGGTTTTATTGTTTTTATAGTTTTTTAGGCTTTTGATGTCTCCTGAGGCACCCTGTACTGTAAATGTCAGATTTTGTTTGAGCAGGCAGTAAATGTACAGGTTTACTATCTGTGGTGTCCTTTGTCTCTCCTAGCTTTACTCTGATCTGTCAATTTGTCAGCACTAGAAATCAAACCATGCTCTGTCTGTGGGGATAATTCATCTGTTTAGTGTGAAAGAAAGAATGAAGCTTCTGTGATAAAGTAGCACTCCTGACCGCAAGCTTACCCACGCTTGCCCTCATGACTGCCAGACTATATTTTTAGGTGATTTCAAACTGATAGACTCCCATACTGAGCCATGTTACTACTGCTGCAGGTGTGGGGGTTCCACCAATGCACACAGGGCTGGTGTAGTCATCCTGGTCTCTAAGATATCATTTGCTGCTGTGGTAAAAGAGCTTACAAATTCAAGGTTTAAATTTCCCAAGGAAGCCTTCCACAGTACCCCGAAAATGCAACAATGAAACAAACCAATGAATTTATGCTGGACAACAGAGATTTCTCTGTGACCTGCAGTGCACTGTGGTGCAAATCACTGCTATATGATCTTGTCAAAGTGGCAGTGCTTACTAGCCACTAGTTTTGGAGGCTGAAATTTAATGTGAGTATAAGAAGATGGTCAGTGTCTTGGAAACACACCATGGGGTAAAGATAGCAGAATTGCCTATAAGAAAAATATTGTAAGGGTAGACTAAAGAAGAAATATACAGGAAAAGAAAGAAGCTAAAGGACGGGGAAACAGAGAGAGGAATTTAGAGAGCAAAATGTGTGAGAAAATTGGAAGCAACAATGAAAAACTGAGAGGAAAAAGTGAAAAATTAAATGTGAAGAAAGTACATTAATGAAAGAAAAATAAGAAAAAAACATCCATCTTTGGGATTAATAAATGTTAATAACATTTCCACTCTATTTGTATTTTCAGATCAGAAAATGAAATATTAAGAACAGTTTATGTGAAATACAGAGGGGTCTGTTACATACTTGTGAGTTGAGATATGGGTGACTGTCGGGGGTGTGGCCCAAGTGTTAGAATACTTCATATTTTTATCACAAATTGGCTTAATTACAGTTATCCTTGTAGATAGCTAAACAAAAGCATTTGCAAGATTTAAGAATTATTTATCTAGAGAAGGACTAATGTTTTTGAACAAGAAATACAAGTCTTTGTAACTCAGTGCAAAAGATGATATGGAGACAAGACATCACCTTAAAATCAGAGAAACAGCCTCATGCCTCTTTTCTCCTTATGCATCAGTTCTGTGTTGAAATACCTCATTTGTTTTAAATTTTTCAAAAATATATCCTCAAATATGCTGCTTCTTCATCTCCACACCACAGATGCAAGCACTGGGATTGCATTCTTTCATCCTCTGTTTTGCGTGAGAGAACCCACAACACAGACATCACACTTACAAACAAGGAGAAAGAAGGTGCAAGTGAGAAATGGGGTCCTTCATTCTGGAGATTAAAAATACACTCTGGACAGGCCAACAGATAATATAAAAGCCTAGAGAGCTGTTTCAAAGACATTTGCAGTTTCAGATAGGTGCAGCCTCAGCCTGCTGTTAACTGATTCAGGATGCAGCATCACTTTCCTGACCTATGTATGCTTAATGTTATCTTACCAACTTAACAGCTATATGTGCACCATTAAATACTCTATTTATTCTATAGAAATGTTGAAATACCTTGATTCTGTACCCCAAAACAAGCCCTTGCTGTCTGTGATGTTAGGTAGAAGACTGATTTGATCAGACCAGCAGCATGTTTTAGGATGAAGAGTGTTAGGGTTAAAAACAAAGACAATGTATATGAAATGGTGATATTTGGCAGAAAGCAGGGAAAGAACCTGGGAGTGTAAACAGTAAACAGAGCCACAAAATTGTCAGCAAAATGTATTTCTGCAGTCAAACAGGAAAGTGTACACAGGTACCCAGGAAACAAGAGAGAAAATAATTCCAGATGCCTACGTGTGCAGAATTACGGAATTTTAAAATGTGGCACTTCCATACAAAATTTTACACAGTATGTTACAGAGATAATATCAAATATTACAAAAAGCAGGCAAAAGAAAAATATAGAAGGCAAGCTGAAATATAGACTGTGTTAGATTTGTGGTCCTGGGAGAGAGAGCGATTTAGAGACATATG